>NW_017296691.1:1130265-1206397 GCF_001594075.2 Trachymyrmex cornetzi | reverse complement strand
CCCGCGGACGATGCTCCAAGTAATCGACGGATAGAAAAGTAGCGTCGATCTCTCCTTGTCGATTCCGAATGCCTTCTTTCCGCGTCGTAATCACACGCGGCTTCATGTCTCGCGCAAGATGCATTATATGGGCACACGTGAGCACACGCGTTCAGGTGTCCAAAAGAGATCATGGAAACTCTTTCATCTCCTCGCACGCGGATTGCCTACATCTATCCTATTATCTGCACTTTTAATCCCGTATCCCCAAATTTGAGATAAAAGTTTTGAAGAATGACATTTTGAGTTATACTAATAGGAGGTATTTGTTCTATATAGTTGCAGTTTTTTCTCGAAATATTAGCACGAGATGAAATACAAAAGATAAAATGAACATATATATGTAAATACTCGTAGGATGATCTTTGGGTACTTTTTTTTGTCGAACTATGGTATTCAACTGACAAAATGAAATATAATTTTCGATACGATCAAAGAGATCAAGTTTCGACACTATCAAACAGATCCAGTATTGATGAATAGAGTCCTCGGAATAAAGAATTCCTGACTAATTCAAAGTACTTTATATTTGAATATAATATTGAAATATTGGCACTTATATCTTTTGTAATTTACGTATAAGGTTCATATCTCAATATCGCCGATTTTTGACGATACGAGGTCATGACGACGCTACGAGACAGAGAGAGAAAGAGAAAGACCAAATCTGGACCAGAATCTCTAACAATCTACGAAAATATTCACGGTCGATCATATCCCATATCCTGTCCTTGTATACCGTTTTCTCGTACGTGTTTCTCACGGATCTGATTCGAGAGTCTTTCCTTCTTTTCCTCTTTCGTGTAAGCGAGAGCTCGTGGTGCTTTAAAATCGGTCAGAGAAACTGGTGCAGGGGAGTCATGGAATATAGTGACATTGCTTAGACAACGACAATCGATGAGGAAGCGAATGACAAAGGAAGAAAGACAAGGTGGATGATGCATCTGCGCTATCAGCGTGACGATCCCATAATAGTTCCACGGCCTCATGGCTCTCGCGTATACATACATATAAATAGAGAGATCTAAAGAGCGTTTATACGGTGAGGAAAAAAGCAGGATCAACGGTGGGGATCGACAAGATCGGGCGACAAATCCCGCGCGTCTGCGTCATGCTGGTCATGGTCTAAGGCTGGTCAATGGCCTTCTTTGCGAGACCAAAGGGACGTTAGACTACATTCATACTAGCGATGACAAGTCATTTTATCAAATATCAAAATCTTTTTATTTACTATGTAATATTATCTAAATGCTCATGCAATAAATTCTCACAACTTCTCAATTGTTGAGAAACTTAGAAAACGCGTTACTATTTTCCGACTGCGTAGGAATAGACATATTGAGTGACTAGGACGTTATTTCTTGTTAAATATAATGTACAGAATGAAAAAAGTTTAGCCACAAAGTTTTGTGTGTTTATCAAATCATTATCCAGCAAGCTGATATTATTTGTTGTCAATAAAAACTTCAATTTTGATGTCAATTTATGACAAATAATGTCAGCTTGCTATCTGGTTAGTAATATTAAAAAATAAAAGAACTCGTGGAGTGTTAATTATGTCTTATAAATATCAAGAAGATTGCGCCAAAAGATCTTTATTGATGAACTGAAGACCACTTTATTAGCTGCTTGAGAGAATTTACTTATTCGTGCAGTCATTGTTAATGCATTCTTGAAGTAGCTTAAAGCTTCTATCAAAGTTAAAAGTGACCATTTTAAACGTTAATTATTATATTTGTAGTATTTAATAAGATAACTATAAATATTACAAAATTTTTTTCTGTAAATATACATTATTAATAATTTAATAAATACAAAACTTTGTAGTAAATCTTTTTTGTCTCACTCTGTATATATAATAAGACTGTCCCAGAATAATTTACATTACAATCTCTAATAAAATAATTACACAATATTTTAAGATTATTGATATCTGCAAAGCATCGAAGCCAAAAATAACTTGATATCGGAAATCAAGTATCAATATTTCAATGTTATCGAAAAAGTATAAAGTATCCTTCGAAGCAGGACCTCCTTATTGGTACAATCACGTAGGAAGGTAAAGGAGGAGATGTACGCAGGTGGATTTTCAATCCCACGGTAACTCGAGGAGGCCCGGGAGATCAATTCCTCGGAGAAATCGCATGCGGAGACATGGCGACATTATCGTCGCAATTTTCAAAATCGATATCTCCTACGCGCGCATATATGACGACGTGACCAATCTCAACCGAGATTCATTATCGACCACCGCGAGGTGACACCACATCGGCTGGCGTGTTCAATGTCCACCGTTATCCTTTGAATCGTGACAGAGCTCAACACGCGCAAAAGCGAAAAGCCACGGCGTGAATATGTATTTAAAACCGAACCGGGCTCGGTCGGGATCACGTATCAAACTAGTTCGAGAGTGCTTCACGACTCCGACTACGCAGACACATCCACATCCAAGCTGATCACCACAATACGTATCTCAGTATTCTCTGCACTTGCAGCTGAAGTCCGCAAAATGAAAAGTTCGAATTAGTCGTTCCTTTTAACGTACCAATTAATTAGTGCATTCGACAGAAATGTACAAATCATTCTGATTCTATGTATATTACAAAAATAACTATATTATAAAAAAAACTGCACTGAGAAAAAATATCCTAAATTTCAATAAATATTTATTTGAATAGTACCAACTAAATATTTATTAAATATAAAAATATCTTTATCTGGTACAAAAAACATTAATTTGATTTAACAATCACTTCTTTTTATTAAGTAAATATTTATTTATTGTAAGTAAATGTTTAGTTGATAGTATTCAAATAAATATTTATTTAAATTTAGGCTATTTTTTTCTCAGTGCGCCAATTGGTGATTAACGTCCATTTGTGTGAGAAAGAGAGAGAGAGAGAGAGAGAGAGAGAAGAGACACGAATATCTTTCTAATTAAATATTCATATAAAGTCACTTCAATATCGAGAAAAATATAAATTTAACGACGTAAAAATATATAACATGCAATACAATTTTTCCCCAACTTACAAGAAACCAACACTATTAAATTAATCTTTATCTACATAATGATGAAATATAAATCCTTGACACAAAGCCATTATTGCACAGACACTCCGGAAATCATTTTTATCGTCATACCGATTATGCTGTTATATATATATATATATATATATATATAACTCAGTAGTATCGATATTCAAATACGATAAATTTATTGAGAAAATGTAATACTCACTAAACTATAAGAACAGTTTAACAGGAACTTATACTTATCCGATAGATATATATGTGGGAAACCTTTGGAGATGTTAGTATCGAATTGGTGGCGCGAGCAAAACCGGTCCAAGAACTAGTGAGTTAAATATAATAAATCTATACTTTTCACATAAATAAGCTTTTCATCACGTAATAAGAAATAAGAGATAGATAATAATATATTAAAGTTATCCGATTCCACGTTTTTAACATTTAAATTTTACTTAAGTGTTTTTGTACGTATTGTAAGAAATTAATGTTCTATCTTTATCGTCATGAAAAAAACTTATGGTTTAATTGTAATTTTGCATAATTAAATTACTTATTTATCATAAACTTCGACGACTACTCATGACATTTTTTACAACAGATAGGTAAATTTTTGAAATATTCATATATTATTCTAAACTTTTTTAACACTATATAATAATTCCATTATAATAATTCCAATATTTATATTTGTCTTTTATTCAAATAAATAGCTTAAAATAGACTAAGCTATCCTTCAAATTACTCGGAGTAGATCAAGGCTTATGGCATTATGAAATTATGAGAAACTCTTATAGGCATTCGCGTAAGAGCCATTGGTACACTTAGATCTTTCAAGACTCTAGAGAAAACATGTTCGAGACAACGTGTAATGTATTCGTAGAGTAATACGTTCTGAATGATAATACTTTCCACATATTTTTAACTTCCACTAAGTTGTCACGTATCGCCATACAAAAGTAAAGATTTAGAAATTCGTGAGCTACATTTCAAAAGCTACAAAGTTAATCCATTAGAAATGTAGGCATTTCTATTCTCAAACAATGACAGTAAGAAAAAATCATCCTGCAAACATCTCTATTTCTTATGAATTACGATACTTTACTTCCAATTATATGCTTTTAGTCTTTAGGTTATCGGGTCACCGCCATCATAAGCCAAGATTTTTTTTATAAATTTAAAATAATGCAAGAAATTATTTCAAGAAATGAGGTATTCGAGCATTCCTGTCTCGTATGACTATCGCTCGGTCAGACCATGATGTCCACGTGGGCCATTCTCAACGGTGAGTCCAAGATCGGGAACCGACGGGGTACCGATTCCCGTTTCCACATCGGCGTTTTCATCGCAACGACGTGGCACGCCACGTATACGTGTATATACACGTCGCGGGTCCCTCCGGACCTGCACGCAAGAACTGGTCCGCGTTTTACAACGGTACGTGATTTACGTGATTCGTCGAAACGATAACGGCTACTTGCACGGCAAGCATCGAGAACGTATCGCTACAGTGCCGTGGAGACACAGCTTCCCGCTCGAAGAAAAATTTTCCGGAAAAATTTAGAAGAAACTACAATAATTTCGATGAAGAAAGATACCATTATCTCGTAGCTGCCACGAAAGAGGAGTACGATTTCGAAGTGTAATAAGAACTCGACGGAGAGAATTATCTTTTAAAATTTACCCTGAAAATATATAGTAGTTGTGGTACAACACAATATTTTAAAGATTTTTACCATGCACTTCAGCAAAATCAATCAAACTAATTTTATACTTTATTGTAGTTTTATTAATGAATGATAGAGATTTACATTATTCTTGAAATAAAATGTTGTCTCACGACTATCATATTTTTAGGATAAACTCTAAAAAAAAATTCTCTCCGTGTAGAGCAAAATAAGCATTATGAAATTATTTTTTAGACTTTTTATATGTACACTGAAGAAAATGTTCTAATTAAATCAGCAAAAAGAATTAATAAGAACATGACATTTTGATGAAATCAAATAGAATTTCAAATTGTTACAACAGAAATTTTATTTGATCTCACTAAAATACCATTTTTAATAAGTCTTTTAGTTGGTTTAATCAAAACATATCCATTTCAATGTAGATTAATCACTTTAATCTCAATTTAACTTATTTTTGAAAGTTAGTTAAACAGAATTAAAGTTAATTTATATTGATAGAAATGGACATCAGCGTATGTATAAAAATAATTGTTTGCTTTGTGATGAATGATCAGATATTTGTAAAACAATTTTCATAAATCAACTTAATAGTATAGCAAATTCATTTGATATTAATGATACCTCGTGTCAGACTACAATAGAATATACAGAATCAGTTTCAAATTTATATAGCTCTATTCGAAATGGCCACGAAGATTTACGAGAGATACGCTACCGATCGAAAAGAAATAACCACAAAGATATTGAACTGTGAGTTTAAAAAATGGCTCCATTCACCACGCTCCACGGTATATCACTAACGTCTTCAATCAGAGAGCGATCGAAGCGCGACGATGTGCGTATTCCCCGAGCTCGCGTGCACGTTCGAGAGCGCGTTTCGCATCGATCATCCCGATCATAAGCGACGATCGGCTGTATCTTTAAGACCGCGAACTATCACTTTCCAGTTCGTCGCGCGTGACGAAGCAGCAGCAACAACAGCAGCAGGAGAAGTAGCATCAGTAACAGCAGCAACGGCATACAGCGTATAACATCCGAACGAAGACACATAGTGCGCCCGCGGCGGCGGCTGCTGCTGTTGCTGTTCGCCATGGAATATGCAAAACGCCGTTCGTTACACGTTCGCATAAAAATCCGTCTAATGCCCGCGTGCACTCACTCGGCCATGCACTCGGCCCGCACGGCGTACCTACTGCCCATTGTGGGTAATTACGCGTTGCAAAACAGAGACACGACATCGTCGACCCTGCGATCCCTTCGAAGGTTGACTCGGAAGGGTCCTTGTTGCTCATACCGATTGATCGTACAAATGATTTTTCCAACAAATAGAACAACTGAGAATTTAGGAATCATAACGAACAATAAGATTCTCGGTTCTCCTTGCTACTCGGTAACTAAAGAAGTATAACATTAGAAAACCGCAAAATATATATCGAGCCACACTTTATGTGATCCTCTATGGTATATTACACATCCTATCTCTTACCACTTTCCCTAATACATGAATTTAAGAGATATTACAATTTCACGGTGCTGCTCAGCGACAGATAAATATTAAGTGAAAGATCATACCTCAGTTGTATGATACCCCTTATTGTAGAATCAGAGTATAATAAGCTCAACAGATAATTAATAGCTTAGATATAATGCAGTGCTAGTTTATCGCCGAACAGCGTTGCATTTCATGACATTAAATATGAGTTACTTTCAATAGATGATGTTGCAAACCATATACACCACCTCTCTCTTAGTTCTTATTGGTCATAGAAACGATAGAAGCAGTCATTGCTGTCTTTTATTTTGTCAAGAAAATATAAATAACATTTTTTGAAACTAGAATGCTTAAATAAATAAAACCAAGATTAGATACCGTCATTTCCAATTTAATTTATAACAAATAAAAACGCCGAATATCTTTCAAAAAGTCTAATTAAAATAAGAAACCAAGAAAAGATATTATTATCTATTAAGCCTAACGAGATCTCTCGACGTGAAAATAATTGCCATTCTTTCTACCTTATCCTTTAGAACAGGAGAAAGTGCGATAATTCAGCAATATTCATATATGTGTTGCTATTCTTCATATAAAGTTAATGCCTTCGCGAATAATTTTATTTCATCATCATAGCGAAATGTCTCAGGCGTTACACCCGCTGTAACTCTTTATTATAATATACCATTCGTTGTATTGACGACAACAGCTAACGGATAAAAATCTGTCGGTTAAGACCAAGCAGTAAAGAGTGTGAATTTACGATGTGTAAATTTCATGCGTAATTCGGCCCGTAATAATCTTCGCAAAATTGCGAGTATCTATTTGCTGCAGAAAAGTATTAAAATCCACGCAATCCTATCTGGAAAGTTATCGGCCGACCGACATTGCCATGAAAACTAATGCATTGCTCTTTCCCCTTTACGTAAGCGTGTTAAATGTCAAGAACTTCTCGGCGCAAGGCGAAAGATATATTCGGCTAATAAACTTACCACCTGTTAAACCTATTATCAAGGTAATAAACTTAGACTAAACGAGTGTTATATATCACTTTATGTATCGATCTTTCTCATGATAATCCATTGGCAAAAAAATATTAATTACACTTTAACAGGTCGAAATTCTTCGACAATTTAACGGCAATATTTATTGCAGAATTAATGATTATATATATGATATACGCGATAAACACGAAACTTTATTTTACTTGACAGAAGAAAATTCATTCGACAGTTAATAAGGTTATACAACCATAAAATAAGAAAATATATTATAATAGTTTTGTAATTCATCATGCCATCGTTTAACTGCACGGAGCTAACTATTAGGTTAACTTAATTATAAATCTCTTTGTCAAGAATACCAAACAATTCAATTTTCTGTAAGTTACATCTGCAAATTTTGATTATTTTTACTAAATTAGTATTTATTCTTAGTATTTATTCTTTTTTACGTTATATTGGTTCCTTGAAATTAATTAGCGCCCTTCATTAATATAATTTAAATAGGATTTATAGATCCGCTGTCAGTAACTGTGTTATATAGATTTTTACGTCAGCTGCAAGAAGTTAAAACTGAAACTTGTATCAGGACATGCCGTATATTGTATCTCTCAATCAAAATATTATTGCAAACTAGTGAATTCAGGGTTGCCAGAGAAAATAAATTTAAAAATTCCCTGACTTTTCCGGGTTTTCCAGATGAAAATGGAAAATTTCCAATATAAAATATGTAAATTTTAACACGTTTAAAGTCAAGAATTGTAAGAAAGCTAATTTATATTATTAAAAACAATGCAAAAAAGATTAGTAGCATACTAAAATTTTGGGTGCAAATTCAAGTCAACAAAAAATAAATTAGTATTGGAAAAAAGAATGCAGTTACGAAAAAGGGCGATCAAATAAAATTAATGAATAAAATATAAATTTTAATTATTTTATTAAAATCAAGTGTGCGAGTTTTGAACGTATTTGACTATAAACGTCAGATATAATATTAAAAAATTATAACAATTATCTGGAATAGGAGCAGTTTAAGGAAATTGTGAGTAAATTTCAAAATTCCAGACTCTTTTACATTTTCCCCTGACTTTTCCAGGTTTTCCATGACTAATTTCAATTTTCCTAACTTTTCCCAATTTTTCAGGTCTGTGGCAACCCTGGAATTATAGATTTAAACTTTAAACAAAACCACTTCGAGTACAAAAAAAGGGAGTCCTAGAAAATTAAGTCACGCCGCGTCCCGTTTCTCTCGATCAACGTTCGCGACAATCTCCAGGTCGACAAAGAGCCGGTTCCTCGCTTCCGTTCATGAAGCGTTGCTTATACATCCACGCGATCCGTATCCGTATGAATTCAGTTATGCGAACGGGGCGATACATATTCATGGAGGAATTCATTTGCTGGGAACCACGAGGAGGGTAACGTCTCATCACACCGCGCCGCGCCACGCCACGCCATGCCACACCGGTCCACTCCTTTTCTTCCTCGCACTGTTTGTCTTCGGAGAGTTGCGTTACGCTCTATTCATTGTCGTCCCAACGCCAGATCAGCATACACCGCGGCATCCTTATCAGTATGTGACGTGTATTTAGCAATCGATCTTAAGGAGGCCGGACGACGGATCGCCCTGCCGACCGTGGAATAAAACATGAGGAAAGAGTTTTTCTTTCGTATATTGCACCATACGCGGTAACTGTGTTTGAAATTGTTTTCGCGACGTGACCGTGTATCTTCAAGACTGGATCTGACATTCGTCGACGTAAAACGCGCTTTATTTCAGACAATAAAGTGATGATAAAATTCAAATAAGTTTAAAAACTTGTAAATGACTCCTTATATTAATAATAATAGTAAAACATATAAAACAAGAAGGCTATAGGAGTCAACGCTGGTTATAAATATGCGTAATTTCTAAAATATATACAATGTGAAACAACCAATTTTATATTGTTTCACATTGTTTTATATTGTTTTAAATTGTTTTATTTCGTTTCACATTGTTTTATATTGTTTTATATTGTTTTTTATGTTTTATATTGTTTCATATTTTTTTTCTTGTTTTATATATTTTACTATTATTTATAAAGTGATGGCTTTCCACACGACGTAAAACAAATATCTTTATTATTAAAAAAAAAACAAAAGTATAAACACTTTAGTAACCAGTTTAATGTCTATTTAATGTCTCCCTACATATTCTTCAATGCTTTCGTTAATGTCAAGCTTAAATCAATATAACACTGAAATACGAGAAACAAAAAGGATTCGCAAGATGTACGTCTCGGCTGCTATCCCCGTCGGTTAAGTTTAACGCGTGGGAAGAGAGGCGCGTGAGACTGAAGGTGTTTAACCGGGATCCCATCGTCGCGGCAATTGTTCAATTTAACGGCCGTAATGGCCGTTCACACGGATTACCAAACGTTGTCTTAAGGGCTGTTAAAGCCGCTACTTAAGTGCCACGGAACGAATCAAGGTCCAAGTGGTTCCGACAGCGGTTACTGCCTCTTAAAAAAAAAAAGAAGAAAACGACGAAAGAGATGGTACCGTTTTCGAGTCTTTCAATACCTTTATACCTGACCCAGTTGTATGTGCAAAATGTGCAGTGCTCGAAAAATCGTCGCAATCTTCAAAGTGTGAGCGCGCGCGCCGGGACGCTTAACGATATTCCAAAATTTACGATACGTCCGACGTATTCGAGGAAAGGTCGTTATCGATGCGATACAATCGCCGTTTCGTAATAGTTTTTTTAGTGCCGTAAAATACGCATTGCCGCATAAAATGCATATCGCTTCGGGCGACAAAACAACGTGCAGTGGAGCAATGTACATACCTACATCACTTTATGTGTGCAGAAATAGCAACGAAAGCATTTTCTTGCCGAACAGAATATAAAAAAGTACTAAAATGGTGTGTCTTTTGGTTATATATACTACACTGAAAGAATGGACTAAATTTTAATAAATGTTTGTTTGAATAGCTGAATATTTAATGTAAATATATTTATTTGATACAAGGACCATTAATTTTATTCAACTATCATTTTTTTATTTAGTAAATATTTATTTACCGTAAGTGAATGTTAAGTTAGCTATTCACACACACACAAACAAATATTTATTAAAATTTAACTTTTCTCAAAGTATTAAATTTTACTACTTATATGTATATCTATGATATTTAATAGAAAAAATTAAATAAACGTATAAGTTGTTTGAATATAATTCCAGTTTCAAAAATTTTGTTTAGATCGACATTCTTAATCAATTTAATGTATGGTTAAAGCAAATTTTTTGCATGTTAATATCATTAATAATACTATTACTCACTTTACCGCTGATATATTAAATTTTTCAAGAAAGCTGTGGAAATACATACCTGAAACAAAAGAAACGTTTTATTAGCAATATTATTTCTTATATGAAGCCATAATTAATCTACAAGGTAAATGTTCATAAGTCGCAAATGAATGTTCTTATGGATTGTGTTTTAAAATGAAGAAACTGCGATTAGATATATGTCAACATCGTGAGTACACTTCAATCGTTATGACGACTAAAGCATTTATGAGATAAAAAACCACTTAAAGGTGCACCAGTGCGTCATATTTAAAGTACGTAAATAACCCGATGAGTAAATGCATATCCTTGGCAAAATGCCATCTACAGAATAACTTAGGGACCGGTTGAAAAATTGGATGAAGCTAAAGTTAGATAAAGTATAGCGTAGCGTTGATGATGCTGCGTTTCCAAGTCTGCCATCGTATTTTATATCATACTATATATATATATATATATATATATATAAAATATTTAAAAAAGTTTTATAAGACTACCTTGGTAAACAATTTTTTCACATTACAGTTTTTTCATTTTAATTGATAGTGCTACCATTTAATATCATATATTAATATATATGAATAATATATACACACAAGATATACAATCATATTATAAATGGCAACATTATAAATAAAGATTAAAAAACTTAAATGTAGAAAGAAATTGTTTATCACAGCAGCTTTATAAAAATACATATTTTCGACATTATTTACAGGTCGGTTATATTTTTTTTTTTTTGTAGAGTATAGCTTATTTTATCATTCTAAGATTATTAAAAAAGGACGAAAACGTGGTGACAATCGTTAATCGTCAGAAGACTTCCAAATATTACTTCGCACTTTGCCATGTAATAAACAAGTCCTGTTCACGTGACAAGACTTCCGACGATGAAGTTACGACGAGCGTAAACAAGAAATGCAATACGTACGCAGCAAAGCCGCGAAGACGGGACAGAAGACGAGACAACGCGTCGCTGTTGCATTTACGAGCAGCTCATAAAATTCGAACGTGGAAACCAAAAATCAAGAGTACATTTTTCGACACGCCCACTTTCGAAGACCAATAATATCTCTTTGAGGGTGAAACCATGCCAGTTAGTCGAGGATGCGACGAAAAAACGTGACAGAAATATCGATTCCTTGAGCGAAAGGGGCGGGAAACAAATCCGGTTAACATCTTTAATAGCTAACTTTCCAAACATTAAAAAGACTTGTCCATCGGACGAAACCTTGTAATTTGGCGGTCAGTCTGGTAAAATTCTCAGTGTAATCGTCCATGCTAGAGGGATAACCGTTTCCCAGAAGAAAGATTTGGCGTTCGAAAGTACCATCGTAATACGCATTGAGGATTCGCGTTGAAGAGGTCGTTGAGGAGTAACGAGAAAGGAGAAGAGGTACAAGTGCGAACATGTGTCGGATGCAGCGGCACGCCGCGCCGCCGAAAAGAGCGGTCCTCGAAGACATAAACGTATGACTTACGACTTACGTGCGCCGGTCGTGTATACCGTGAAGAAGTCTCGGCACGAGTGTTTTCGCGTCACGTCGACGGAATTTATGTAAACTGTCATACGTTACAGCACATTACACCTCGTTAAAGGCGGCGTTGACGCGTACGCCGAGGTGTACGGCCAGCGTTGCGTGTCCGCTCGAAATAGGAGACAATATTCCTTCGCTGTGGTTCTAAAAACCGCTCACTATCGCGCAAAAGTTACGAGGGGACTCCACGCGTGAGCGCCGCACACAAAGTACCGTATTCTCGTCACGCCTTCTCAGCTATATGCGGCTGTTTGACTCTGATCTCGTGCTGGCATTGAACGCAATTCTCGCATATTAAGAGCACAGACCTCGGAATTGTACAGCTGCATTTAGCGATGAATAGCACGAGACAATGTCACTGTCAAGAATACGTATGCAGAAAGGAAGAAAATTGAAATGTGTTTAAAGAAGTAATTAGTTGGAAAATAATACGGAGAAAGTAGTTTTGCTGAAGTATCCAAAATTTAGCTAGATATGAAAAGTCTAAAAATAATTTTATTGGACTATCAAAATAAACGCTAGAATGTTAAAATGTTTTGCAACATTGCTCATCATGTTTGAACTCCGACATAATTATTTTAATGGTACGACAAAATTATTTTTAGATCTGTATCTATTTACATTTCGTTATTTAAATATTGTCGATTAATTTACAAAAAAGAAAAGAAATATAAAAATCAATCTTTGTTAGCGTGAAAATTAGGCGGTAGCAATAAAGCTTTGATCTAATAATACATTCAATTCTAGGAAACTGGACGATCTCTAGTCCGAATTTAGACCGTGGGTTTTCACAATGATGCATAATAAGAGCACCGGTGAACCACAAAGCGTCTTTGGGTCGTGGCTGACCGTCTAAAGATACGAGTTCCACAAACTAGAAAATACCGATCAAAAGGAAAAAGAGTCGGCGCCAAGGCTTCGCGTGCTATTTTTACTGGAGACTCGTGCGATGGGATCCTATTAACATACAATAAGGACATAATTCTCTGGTACTTCTCCTGAACGTAAGCTGCTGCAGCGTGCTGCTGGATTCTCTTATTGCCCCTCTTCATCCTCCCTTTTCATCCTAACCATGAACAAAGGAACCTTGCAATTTCGCGAATTGTCGAGGAAACATTTACGCGATTTATGACTGCCAAAATGCGATCGATTTCTGAGAAATTGAAATCATCAAGAAAAAAAAAGTATATCACAATGTAGCATTCAAAGTTTTAAAATTTTATTTTAACTATTTTAATCATTTTTATTAAAAAATTTTATTTTTTGAGCTCTATTTGTTAAAATCAAGATTCAAAATTTTCTGAAATTTATTAATTTTAGAAAATTTTCAATCTTCATAAATATTGCAGCTATTTAAAGAACTGCATAATGAATATTGTGCATTAGCTAAAAGGATAGGATTGCATTCGCTCTAACAAGAGGTGTATATCAAAATGAGAAGACCGATAAGACGGCGACTCTTGCTTTCAAACTTTCAAATGATGACTGCGGAAAGGTGCGACTCAGCTGCTTTTATAGTTCACCGATATCAAAGCCATTGAGAAGGCGACTTGCACGAAGATAAAGCGCATCCGCTGTACAACAGACGTGTTCTGAAATAGGTGAAGTGCATCTCGGGGCTGGAGACACAATCACGCGAGAGGAGAGAAACGAGTCTCAGGTCCTCGCACTTCGTTATCGACACGGTGCTATTGACCTCGTATCGACGGTACCCTTCGGCTACAGTTCAACATATTTAACGAGCTCGCATACCAACGAGAGAATCGTGTCGAAACCGTCGCACCACCACGCGCGGAATACTTATTGTTACCACTATCAACCGGCAATGTCGATCGTATAACTCATCGCTCGTTGAACTTACCCTCTTACTCGATTCACAATCTCTATCTATGTGAAGCGCACTTTGTTCACGAAGACGTATAATAAAGATAAACGGAACATTATTTCAAATATATAGTATTAGATAAGAGAAATTTTCACCGGTAAAAATTACTTTTCATTATTTCAAATATAATATTAGATAAGATAAATTTTCATCGGTAAAAATTACTTTTCGTTAACCTTTCAATTTCCAAACTAATTTTCAAGCGAATTTCTCAATAAGTAAATTGCATGTATCAAAACAGTAGTGTTTGATATATTATATATTCATATTTCATTAAGAAAAATGTTTTTATTTTATAGTGTAAGATATAGCCACAATTTTTGCATTCTCATATAAAATAAAAATAAAGAAAAATATATGAGCCGTTTATTTTGAAAGCGGCCTAAGTCCATTTGTCAATTTTTTGTTGTTGATTGTAGTAGCGTGTACAACTTGAAGTTAGCTGTCATAAACATTTTTTTTTTTTAATGGACTTAGGTCACTTTCAAAATAAACGGCTCATATATGGAAATATTATATCTCTGAAATATCGCACGAAAATCTGAAACGTCCTGTATCGGACGTTAGGTACCGATTCGACGAATCGATTGAGCTCATAAAATCGCAGTGCGTAGCGCAGAACACGTCGTGCAGCAGTCGTCATGCAGCACCACGAGGACGTAGATGGACTACCTGTTTCTACCGGTTTGGTATCGGCGCCAACGCTCTGAAAGGCGCTGTCTGCTTGTCGCATACCAAACTGTACGCATGCACGTTTCTTGTGGTGCGCGACTCATAAGAAGAAGTCAATAGATAATAGATAAAATGCTCGCGATTACACGATTCTCTTCGAGCATGCTCTGCATGTATCGCGAAAAACGACTAAAATGAAAGAAAGGAACTCATCGAGGAATAACACGTCATTGTGCAATCTTAGATTATGCTATCGCAATATAATAGCGGATATTCGTAAAAAATAAAAGCGTAATGAATTCAATTAAATTTTATTATGCAAAAAAATGATGCGAACCTGTCCGCTTTTATCGCTAGATAATCTTTAATTTAGAAATATGCCGCATATTTCGTAATGCATAACCATCAATATTCTAAAGCCAGTCCAATACTACATAGTTACGTTATTGGAATATTCCTGAACATAATATCCATTCAAAATATGTGGTTCACAATGCAATTAAAGCGGGATCATAGTCGAACGGCTCGAGAATATATAATTGACATATTGTCCGCGACAGATGGTTCACGCTACGCAACCTGCTTATGCAAATGCATTATCAGCGCGCGTATTCATGTGTGCGCATTGGATGGCGACACGTGACGATTTGGTAGCGCGTGTTTGCCGCAAATAAACGGTCCCACGCACGCACATATGTACGGGGAAATGCAGGTAATAACCGTGTTGCCCTGGTCAGTGACACCGACACCTAAAAGGCCACCGCACAATGAAAATGGCTACAAGATAAGCGACTTATCCGTACGACCGCATATTCGTCGACCTAACTAAACTCACATGGAATGCAAAATGCATTAGTTACTTGTTGTTGTGTTTTCGTTCTTCAACGTCTTTGTTGCATTTTCGCAAACGTTTTTGAATCAAATCATTTTCACCTATAATCGAATGCTAATTTGTTGCAATAGATTTGTTGCAATACATTTAATATATTTTTAATAATCTCATAATATTAAGTGCCTTCCATTTTTGGTGACACAAATCGATATAAATGTCGTTTTATCTTTTTACTCACTGGAATGTCAAGAAAGATACAATGTTTGTTGACTTGTGTCACTAAATGGAAAGCACTCATTGTAAATGTTCTAAAATATTAAGACAAATGTTCTTGCTGTTAAATCAACAAGAGAACTTAAAAAATTATGAGACACGAAAAGTCTCATTGGTAATACAGAACCATATTGCAATAATAAAGTTATTTTCTCGATGATGTCGATTACATATAATAAAGTTTTTCGTCTCCAAAATTGATTTGTTTCGAAGGGAAAATGAATGAATACCTTAATCAAAGTAATTTCCTCCATTTTCTACTTTATTACTAATTAATAATACTTTATTAATAATACTTTGATTAAGGTATTTTCCTTCGAAACTAATCAATTTTGGAGACGAAAAACGGCAATTTATTAATAATACTTTGATTAAGGTATTTCCCTTCGAAACAAATCAATTTTGAAGACGAAAAACACGGCAGGAATTAAGTTTAACACCTAATATTTCCTATTCACGCTTTCCGCTTTCGTCGACCTGTTTAACGATGTCTCATTATTGTCTAATATGTCTCTTATTATCGCAATGTGCATCAGTGAAGCAGATACATCTCTCTCAAGCTTAGCATTAAATCACGCGAATCCAAATGACGACGTATAACTGTTGACAATCCATGTGGGATACTCCGCGGCAAATTGCGCGAGGTCTCAAATCACGTTAATACGTCAGTAGCAAGAGTGCGTACACGTGTTTCTCTATCTGGTCAGGTCGCTGACACACAGAACATGTATTTAGTCGCGTGTTCGCGCGTTCAGCAAATGCGTGCTCTTCTGAAAGGAAAAGAGAGAAAGAGAGACGAAGAGAAATCGCATCTCGCCTCGACCGCACGAAATCATCTTGGCACGACTTTAGATCTAATTGGGAAACGCAAACGCGCGCGCGAGAGAAACGACGAACGCGATGGAATAAATTTTCGATAAGTTCAAGGCGCGTGTCTTGCGACTTAAGGAAAGGATAGACACGCGTGCTGCATCGCGTTTAATATGCGCATACTAAAAGCGCCGAGCAGCCGATGGCCTCTCCCTGATTTATTGGAAATCGATTCGTGTCCGACGCCCGTCTTCTCACTGTTGCCCGCTTCAGCGACACTGATGTCGATTACATAATAATTACAACCGAGCGTGCAAATGAATTTTCTGCCTGTTGGATATGTACGATAAGCCGGAGCTAGCAGCACGATGTCACGTAGCAAAGCCGTTTATGATAAGGCGAGTACGCTGTATCTCGCATGAGGACATGAATCTTTCGCAGAACACTGGTATCTGAGTGATTAATTTTTGCACGTTAATTTTATTATAGCTGCCATATCTCATCTTATAAATAGACAAAGTAGTGATACCAAGATGTCGTTAACTGAATATTTAATCCATATCAATTTACATCAATCGTCTTTATTATAACAATAACTTTTAAAACAACACACACATTAAACAAGCAAAGAATATTTTGAATCTTCTTTGTTACAAGACAAAATATAGTTCTTTAGAACGTCTTGCAAAAAAAAATATTAGATTTGAAATGCAATATTCAATTAAACTATAACTTTTAAAATAAGTACTTTATGTCCATTTCTATCAATATAGATTAACTGTAATCTTCGTTTAAAATTTTTATTTTATCTTTTCCTGATTCTTTTTTTAATTCTTAAGGCTTAGAGAAAGATAAAAAGTAAGTCAAACTGAGATTAAAGTTAAAGTCTACATTGGTAGGGACGAACATTAAAGTAATAATAAAAAATATAAGAAAATATTTTACCTAATATGCACAATACTACTTAACTTTTCAAACACTAAGGTTTCAATTAATATGTAATCAATCTTTTTATATTTATATTATGTAGTTTTATGGCATAGAATATACTTCATTCCAATAAAAACAATAAGTACTGAAAGATGGCTGTAAAAATTAAAAATACTAATCGTCGAATAGAAAAAACTTAATGGCTAACAGAAAAGAGAATTCCCGAAAAGTGATATTGCGTATCTCAAATGATGTTATTCATCCACAGTGTACAAGTATAGTAAACAAAACAAATGTGTAATACTAGGTTCAGTTCCACAAGAATGTAAGATTAACTTTAATCTCAACGGTTCAACTTACTCATCTTTATCCAATTTTAGAATTAGAAAAAGATAAAGAGTAAGTTGAACCGAGATTAAAGTTACACTGAGAGAAAGGATTTTGTTAATTTAGCAAGCCATCAGTACCTTTAATGGTGATCGATAAATATGTAACAACAAATTATGTTGTGATTGCTGCTAGTCTGCTATACCAACCAATTATTAGTAACAGAAACAAATTATAAATTATGTTGTTGTGATTGCTGCTAGTCTGCTATACCAACTAATTATTAGTAACAGAAACAAATTATCTTAAGTTGTAGGAAACCGATCAAGCACAGTCAAATATAGGGAGAATACTTGACTAGAATTAATCAATTTTTTACGATTTGAGACCCTGCAACCGTCTACAACTTTTATATATATATATATGAGCCTCTTATTAACGATACTATTGATTATTTGTTACATTGATAAATTAATTTGCAATCGTAACAAATCGATTGTTTTTTTAACAAATATCACATTTGCTTTCCCTTGATTTGTTCCTGTAACAAAATCTTTTCTCTCAGTGTAATCTTACATTTATGGAATCGGACCTTAAGTGCAGTGATCTAGGACCTACATATAGAGTAAACGTCCATACGGAGGCGGTATGCGCGCGCGTGCCTCTATCAGGATGGTAGCGCATTGTTCCAGAAGCGATCGGATGCATCGCGTGCAACAACACAGTTGGCGATACGAGACTATCTACGGCACGGCGATGCGATTTGAGGCGCGCGAATGTCGGCGTGCTGTACACGTAGGACAGCTACGTAATGGTTAAGGACAGGAAATGGCGCAACTTCTGACTGAGCCTTGGTGTACCTAGCTTCTAAACAAAGCGGATCCTAAGCTCCCTTGCACAGGCATGTAGTACGCGACACGAATGTTCAATCATATTCCATCATGTAGTTACACGCGTCGCTGGATCGTGCTCTTCGTGAGAATAGCGATCGAACCATTCTCGCCGGGTCTATTTCCGATTAGCGTGACTTATTATCCATTAAAGAACCGTCGAGCTCTCACCGCGGCGGGCGACCAAGTTCTCGATCCCTTTCCATCTTACTGGGCAATCTTACAAGATCGGCTCACTCTTCGGACTCTCCTCTCTCGAACCGCGGGTAATTGCGGTCTTACGTTACAAGTATCGCAAATTGCCGCCCGGTTGTACCGTTAGTCTATAAATTCGCGCGCCGACGTCTTTTCGCTTAGCCGTGCGCTAACTACAACCGAGGAACGCTCATTTTCTCACCTATCGCGACGTAAACGAGGCACCGTGAAGTGACAGGATTATTGAAGACGTTACACTTGCTTGAGATTAAGACTATTGAACGATAACGTACGCAAATAGATATATTTATTGTTATCAATTATTTCCGGCAGCGTACAGCACGCGGAGGAGCAAATAAAAAAATAGTGATATCAGAAAATCGTTTGTCCCGATTTCGATTTGCCGTCAAGCAAACGTTTTACCGAGTATTTTCAACGTAATAAGAACGTCACGAATAAATAACGCTCTTGTACAATCGATTCCGATTCCATTGAGATAAATTGTGTCATTCATTGTTGGTACGAAACTAATAAGCCATCGTGCCGCGAGCGTGGGGCTCTTTCTTTCTCTCTTCCTCTCTCTACCTCTTTGTCGATGCACCGGTCTGTTGTACACACGGTGCACTCAGCTCGAACAATGCATAACAAGCATTGTCTCTTCGCTCCGCCCACCAATTCCATACCACGCGGGACTGCATTGCTTTTATATCTCTTACTCCGGTTGTTCAGTCGCTTACACTCGACATACACGTGCGGCGTACGGGGGCGCGTAAAAAAATATTACCTATCGAAGTAATGCGAGAGCGGCAACCGTGGACACGAGAATAAGCATAAGAATAGACAACAATATATACATAACAGGCTCGGGGCAATTGAAATATAAGGTGAGGAATCCGATGCATAGGGCAATCAAGCCGGTTAACTTGACAATTCGCTCTGCTTGTAGCGCTCTTCTCTTCTCCTCAAATTTCGAACATTTCGCAGAGAAACAGCTGACATCTGCACTCTAATTTTCTTGAAGTGAAATCACCGAGGGGGTAACCACTTAATGTAATCGTGGGACAGAATCCTCGAAATCGTTATAAAATTTATATAAAATCTCTATGTATAATCCGATAATTATATATGCAACCACGAGAAATCATTGTATAATATTAAATAAAATCGTATATTTCACCAAATTACTTCATAGTAGTGAAAAAAATTATGTGTAATCAAATGAAATCATGTAATCTGTGGGACAGTATTTCAGCTAGTGGTTACCCCCTTGGAAATTACACTCCAAGAAAGTGAAAATACGACCACTCCAAAAAGAGAGAAAATTGTCACTCTTTTTCAAAAGTGGTTGTATTTTCACCCGCTTACGAGTGAGATTTCACTCCAAAAAATTTAGAGTGTACACTGTTAGAAATTTCTCAATGAATTTTAATTAGCATGTAAAGGAAGCATGTGGTTATGCACGAAATTAAATGTAATGAATGATGTAAATAAAAACTAAATTACAGTAGTTTTAAATGTGATGAACGTGTGTATTGAAATTAATGAACACATTATTATAGAAATTAATTTACACGTTAATGAAAAGTACGAGATCTGTAACTGAAAAGTAATTTACGTTAATGACATGTAAGAAACGTAAACGTATTAAATGTTAAGCGTTAATAGTAGGTATTAGGCTTAATTAAAATATTCGTAAATGTAAAAGTACATTAAATTTCATTAATATGTACATTAATAGTTATTTCAATTACGATTAATTAAATGTCATTTATATCCGTAAATAAAAAGTATATTAAATTTCATTACACTTAATTTTTCAGTTACTGTAAACTTAAATCTCATTAACATGTGCATTAATAGTCCTTTCAGTTACAGAGAAATTAAACTTCATTCACCAATGTACATTAAAAGCTAATGAAATTTAAGAACACTTCTAACAGTGTATCCACAATTTTGGATATACGAAATTTTTATTATCTTGCAGACTATCGTGCGGAACATATTGTTATATACATCTTATCCATGTACCTCCACCTCTTGGAGCTATCTTTCCCCCCGCGGCGACTACATGCCAATCGCTCCATTCAGACAAGCCCATTAACTGCTGCGTGCTCGATAAACAATCTTTGTCTTGTCGGTGAGTGCGCCACGCCGCGCGCGGTCTTTGCACCGTATCTCGCTCGCATGGTAGCCGATCGGGCGACAAAGAGCCGGCGGTGCAATGCGGTGCAACACTCATCCATTGTTGCGCAAAGCGGTCGTTATGCGGCCGGCGACTTTATCGTGGGGCGGATCGTAGCATTCCCGGAATCGTTATCCCTCCCCCTCGCCTTCCTTTTTTAATTAGAGTCGTTAAGTAATTTTCCCCCCTCGTGATGCACGCGCGCGTTACACGCATCGTTTCGTCGAATCGAGCAATATCGATCCCGCCACGCACAGTTGCAGCCGGCCGAACATGTGCGCCCATCGATTATCCGCCCATTGTTCAGCATCCTCATGTGTACATATGAATTACCGATCGCTGGCCCTCGAACCTCGAAAAGGCCAAATCGTGCGTCTCCCTTTTCTTCCCGAGACGCCCACCCCTCGAATTGTTTGCCTCATTCATGAGCTCGCGGCTATTATGTGCGGCGCATGAATAGGAATTACGGTTGTATACAGCAAGTCAATGGGAATTAGAATTAAGTAATATAAGCATTCCGTGACGAATGAGAGTTCTCTTTCTTTACTTTTTAGTAATATAAAGAAAGCGTTTGCCTTCTCATCGCTCCCAAAATTTCAAAATTTAGTTATCTCTTTACTGTATTTTCTCGTAAAAATAATAATAATGCATTCTTCTTATTAAAAAATTGAGAAAGCATTTTCTATACATTTATTAATTCAGTGTTCGTAAATTCGATACTTTTTTTTTCAACTGTAAAAGCTAGTGGAAGAAGAAAACTTTAAGAAAAACTGTCAGATTGAAAGAATGTTTGGAAAGCTTAATTTAATATCTAATATGTACAACTATGCAAAAAAGTCTTGTATTCTTTTTATAGCATTATATATGTGAGTTTAAAAAATACAAGAGGGTGGGAAGTAGTTCCGCTCTCGATAATAAATTAACCAATAACCGCCCACATGCGCTGGTTTGCATAGCGTTATCGAGGAGACGCGGTTCATTGCGGTTTACCAACCGTAAAAAGCGAGCATGCGCTACGTCGTCTGAGACCGATGCGTTTTTTATTTCCCGTTTCCATCGCAGGTGAAAGAAACAATGTTTCCCTTGAACCTCGTTGCCAATCGTGTGGACACAGGTGGCTGTTCGCTGATGTACTTTGTGCCACCATGTAAACGCCGTGTTGTAAACTCCCAAGTCGCTCGAGCGCCGTGCAAATTTTATCTACTATCGTGCCGGGCACGTGCTCGAAATCCCAGACTTTACGAAGATTTAAATTCTCTCGGTGCTGATCGAGCCTTTATTAAAAGAAAAATCTAAACGTCTGCCGCGGGAGTAATTTATACATGCCTATGGATATTTGAAATATTAAGTTAGATTAGTAGCGAACACGGAAAAAAAATGTTGCTGGCTACAGCTAATTCTGATTAGCTGAAATTGCATTAGCTACTATAGCTATGAAATTTGCTAATACATACAAAGGATTTGCTGCTGTAACTAATATAAGGACGTGATAGCAAAGTATGCAGGTCTGTTACAGATCAATTTATTTAGCAGCATGAAGTTAGTTGTCATAGTTATCGGATATGTCCGTGTAAAAGAAAATTGTCTCTACCGCAGCTAAATATAGTTCGCTGAAACTGTACTTGCTCCCAAATTGTCTACTACACAAAAAAACGTTTGCTGCAATGATCAATAGATCGACATAATAGCAAAATGCTCGTCTGTTACAATGATAATATTTAGACCTCACAACTAATGGAAATTAGACCTCGCAGATACGACGTTAGGTATGTTACGACTGGAATTTAGCTACCACACGCAAATTTTTGCTGCTGCAACTAATCTTTTTTTCCCGTGAATGATTCTAAAATTATACATGCAGATCTGTACATATTGTAAGAGAAGAAAGCATTTGTCTCTTTCTAATCGGAGATAGCAGGAATAGAAAAGTTAATATCGCGTTATCGGATTACTGGTTATTTACTAACGGTCGTAAAATTAACTTTCCAAGTGATTTGCGTTGCGATTTCGACAATCGATATTTCGTTTACGAAACGAACCGATTAATGTCGCCACCGAGTCGCGCAATCGAATCGATTTTAATGGACTCGCGGGATGACAGTTGCTCGCACGTGTACTCAACGCACTACATAATGAGCGCATAATACTCGACAAACTCGTTACGAAATTGTATCTAACTGATTACGCAATGAGAGATAGCGCGAGATAAAACTGCGAATGACGGTTTATCCGATAGGAGGTCTTACGTATACATCACAAACTTTTCTTGGGAACCGGATGTGATATCTGGCACAACCTCGACTAATGTCACTCAGTAGTGAATCAATTATTTTATTAAATTGAGTGGGCAAAAAAAAGGACGAACCGGTTTCAATCACCGGCAACTCTCTCAGTTTGTGACAAGGACGAATCTCCATTGCACCTGCAAATTTTCTCTCGTTTGGAAAGCCACATCATTCTAAAAATGGCCAAATTTGGTTCTTTCCACGATCGATTATGCAATCGATTCTTATGTAAACTCTTAAATAAATTTTTATTATCGATAAAGAAAGGAACCTCACCAGGTGCATGCCAAACTCAATGAAATCAAATTGTCGTAATAACATAAATGTTTTTCAAATAATCAATACTTTCAGTATAAAAATAAAAAAATGAAAACACATTATTAAAATATATTTTCTCTTTTTTTCTCTTTAAAAAAAATATATATTTAAAATTGCTTAATTTTTTATTTTAATGTAGTTTGAACTTTAAATAGTTGTACACGGAAAAAAAAGATTAGTTGCAGCAGCAAAAATTTGCGAGTGGTAGCATATGGATAAATTCCAGTCGTAACATATGGATACCTAACGTCATATCTGCGAGGTCTAATTTCCATTAGCTGTGAGGCCTAAATATTGTCATTGTAACAGACAAGCATTTTGCTATTATGTCGATCTATTGATCATTGCAGCAAACATTTTCTGTGTAGCAGACAATTTGGTAGCAAATACAGTTTCAGCAAACCGTATTTAGCTGTGGTAGAGACAATTTTCTTTTACACTGACATATCCGATAATTATGACAACTAACTTCATGCTGCTAAATAAATTGATCTGTAACAGACATGCATACTTTGCTATCACGTCCTTATATTAACTACAGCAGCAAATTCTTTGTGTGTATTAGCAAATTTCATAACTATAGTAGCTAATGCAATTTCAGCTAACAGAATTAGCTGTAGCCCCAGCAACATTTTTTTTCTGTGTATTTTACTTTTATTCAATTGCAATTTCTAAAAAAAAATTTAATTATGATTCATTCATTAAATCAATAAGATACAAGAATATATAAACTATAAAAATAAATCTATTATATATAAATCTATGTGAAAATAAATCTATATAAAAATACACATTAACCCTTACCCTACAAGATCGGTCACTAGTGACCGAGCGATTCCTGTTCGTGCAAGTTTCTTTGAATCTTTCGGTAATTATAAATTATACTACATTTAATTATTTTTTAAAATGAAGTTTCAATATTTATTCTACAAAATTGAAAGTATGTTGGTGAATTTTTAGAGATTTTTTGAATCATTCTGAATAGGTGAAAAAAACGGACGGACCTAGTGATTCCCGTTTATATAGATGAGGCACCAAATTGTATCTTGTAGGATAAGGGTTAATTATATTTCTAGTGTATTGAATAACTAATATGGTAATTAGTACTATTGAAAAAAATTTCGACTACTTGCTATGAGATATACGTTCGAGATAATGTTCAACATACGTCTACGAAAATAAATTTTCCTTATGTGCAAGTTTTCTTTACGTATGAATTTTCCTTAGCTTCAAAATCATGTTTAACCAAAGCTCAATAACTTATTCCAAACTTATTCTGTACCGAGAAAAATCGCTTATTTCTTAATTATATCATCATATTGCAACAGATTGCTTATTTTTCAGTTGTGTCACCAATCGCAACGTTCAATAGTATTCATGACAATATAGTCAGCAGGTACATATGCACCTCTCTGGCAACAAAATCGAACAGCCGGTGCTGATCGCGCATTCACGATTTCCATCGATCACTCTCCCGATCTCGTGTCGATCGCGAGCTAATCTTCGATTAGCCGGAGGGCCTTTCCCCCTTTGCCTGCACTTACGGCATTACGACGTGACACGCAAATGCCGAGCAACGTGTTATCGCATACCTCAAAGCGGCGGCCGGGCAAACGTTCGATTCGCTTGCGAAATCTGAAACTGCCGGGCGACTCCGGGTCGGTGAACTGCTGTGTGAAAGAAACGCATGACCGCTGACCCGTAATATGTCGTACATATCATTTTAAATGACAAAAGAATTTGAACAGCCAAATATACACGTTTGATATAAAATATAAACGTTAAAAAGGATCCTTCGTTCCTGATCCATCTGTGGTATGAGTAACTTGAATTATAATTGTTTTACAAATAACAAAAATATATTAATTATCTTCATCTTAAATTAAGAAATTGGCCACCGAAAGTTTCATATTTATACTCTTATAATTCTGATTCTGCTAATTATATAACAGATTAATTATATGGGACATCGCATATAATATATATGTCAAAAAGTTATATTATTTTTAATGTATACGTTATATTAAGAAGTATAGAATTATGTAATGTTGATTAATTATGTAATTAATTTTTTCATTCTCCATCATTTTATTTGTTTGTTAACTGTTTGAAGTAATAAAATAGCTATTTTATTTAAATTGTGATAAATAAAGTATTAAAACGTAATCGCTGAAGTAGTAATAATTTTCTGTAAAATAAATAAAGGTATTAAAATGTAACCACTAAAGTAGTAATAACTTCCTGTGAAATAAATAAAGGCATTAAAATGTAATCACTAAAGTAGTAATAACTCTGTAACATCAGACTTTATATATCCTTTTCAAAGACTGTCGCGTTTCACCGGAGATAATCACGAAATATATCGCTTATTTGCATAACATATCCTTTAAACGCATTAAAACTTTCTCGGATTATAGAACGAGATTTTTGTCCAACGAAGCTCGGTCCATGAATATGGGTGTGCACAGACTGCAAAAAAAAATAAACTTCGTAACCGCGCGGAACCGCGACACACGCATATTATTCACAGGACAACACTCGGAATAATCTCCACGAAAATAGCCGACGTTCTCCTTTTACGTAACAATGTCACCGCGAGGGAGGATTATTCAGTCGATTTTCCATGGAGGCTAAAGAAAAAAAGAGCATACTGTGGCGCCGAGGGTCGCGGGCGAAAAATGCAGTTATGATGGTGTGCAATCAATAACGCGGCTAAACAAAGGGAGGCTTTGTGGCGGCGCGTGAAAGAGATACTCCGCGTAAGGTCAGACAATAAGTACCAGCGCCTTGCAAATGCGCGATGAGGCTGCTATGATAGCCGTTTACAAATTGCGGCGGATCTTTGACGTGGTTCGGCTGCTCGAGGCGGCAGGGAAAGGGAGAAACACGTGAATCGCACGAGGCAATGATCTGCAACCGTAAAAATTACTTTCGCGATACCACGCAATCAATGGAGGAAAGATTTGCGAAAAAAATCGCTGTAACAATCAGAAACTGACATATAAATCTTACAAATTTATAACTGTCTAAATAGAATGGTAGAAAATTGCCTAATTTTGTGTTAATTATAATTTTTACCAAAAATATTATCTAACATAAGATAAATAACATACGAAAGACAAGAATAACAACATAATTAAACGTCATCAAAAAAATTATATATTGTTAGTAACTATATAAAATGTTTATGTTAAAATAGATATCTATTTTAATAATTAAAACTGTCAAATTTAAATAAAAATTAATAATTGACATATATATATATGGAGGTAACCCCTTCACTAATTTTATATATTGTGACTAGTTCATAGCAATAAAAACTAGTTTCGCGTAGAAAACAGAGACAAAATAATATATTGTGTATTGTCATAAAATAATTGAACGATATAGCGCATTACCAATAGCTACAAGGCTAAATAAAAGTATAAAATATTACGTTCCCCGTGAGATACAATACGTTGTTCAATATATTTAGATATATGTCATGCAGTTTGATGTACATATTGTATGTATGTAGGAAAACAAGCGTATTATTACATGTGTAAATTATAGTTGTATTATTGCTTTAAATCAAATGACATGTCATTAAGGTAGAATAATTTTTGTTCCATACAATCGTGGGCGGACTTATGTTTCCTCATTCGAAACACAATGTATCCCTGATAAATCGCGACAATTCTCAGTAGCGATAGGCGTTACAGAGCGTAGAGAGCCAGAGAGTCGACGCGAGTTGGCTAAAAGACTAAAGGCCCATTATGTATGATACAGTATCATAAAATCGTGTCGTGACAGCGTAGCGATCGACAGCTCGGTAAAGTATTTTGATATATAAACGACTTGGCTAAGAAATAAAGTGGAACTAAATGTGTCCGGAAAAATGCCATTATACGCACTCAATTTACTTAGTAAATCCGTCCTACAAAATCAGACAAGGTGGACATATAAGACGTGATAAATACATAAAAATATCGTAAGAAGATTGACGAGTTTGTGGATTAACATATAATTTAGATAATGTTGCACTCCAGTAAAGTCTTACCACACTGAGAAACTCTTATATCTCGTCAGTCCATATAAAGAAGACAACTTTCAAGCAAGCCACATGAGATGCCGGACTACCAACGACAGATATGGATATATCGTTTTTATTCTGTTAATTATGCAAAGCAAATAGAATTGTGTTTCCGAGAAGACCATTCTCGATTTCAACGGAATAACGTGGAATATTCCATGAAGTAACGAAATTATTCAGAAAAATGTACATCGAGTATTAATTGAAACGAAATAGGTTTTGCCAGGTCAGTTTCTTCGGTACTCACAACACAGTATACCGTAGCTATACTTAGCGTAACGGCGATGCATCGTCTGCGTGCTGAATCGCAATACAAGTGCGCATGCAAGTGTCGACACACAGCTCTCGTATGCTACTTGTTAAGATAGCGTTATTAATCGAGGCAGTTATACAGACGCGTTGATACGATTCATGCTGTTCGCCCACTCGACGTAACACCGCTAATTTGTCAGAGGTATACGCGAACGCGCGCGTGCGTGCTGATATTTATTGGCGGATCGATTGCGATAACAGCCGACGGAAAAACCACTCAGGGCCCCATTTCCTTTTCCAGATAATCGCCGTCAGGGTGGCGTCGCGTTTTTACCCCTCTTGATACACGCCCTCGGATTCCAACATTCTGTTTCGTAGAATCGCTGGGAATACAGCGGGGAGTGACCGATATCCCGCTGATTCGATGGAGCGAAAAAAAAGGGATCTCGATGTTATTCGTCTGCGAGTTGTATTTCATACATAGTATAGTTACTACTGTGTTTTATTTTGTCATCTTTGATATACTTGCGTCTATGTAACATATTTTTCGCAACATGCGCTAATTAATCTATAAGTCTTCTTCGTTTCTTACTAATTAAAATTGTTTTGCTTAGCCTCCTTATGTTTAACATCCACCCAGGATGTTAAGGATAGATAGATGCAACTGTGACGCGTATTCTCAAGTATTATGCATCGGTTTCTTTCTAGACGAAGAAAGAAACAGAACAACGCGGCGTACGGGCTTGATAACCGATTGCCACGATCCAACGCGCACTCGGTGTTATTAACGTTCCCACGGAGGAGGTCGACGACTCGCTCGTTCCGTCCATGATATACGGATCAACATATAGACACACATGCACTCCGCATTTTCACACAATATGTCCTCATGAAAAATAATTTTTCGGTAAAGCTATAAGTTTTTTGCTTTTTTTATAGAAAAGAAATATCAGAAAAGATGCTCGAAAAGAATGAATATAGATACATGGCTTCGACAAAAATAAAGCAACTATAAGAAATTCTGTAAAGAATTATTTTCTTGTTATCGTTCTCGAAAGATATATGAATTCAGATAGTTGATGAAAAAGAGAAAAAATGGTAAATTTAATATTAAATTATCTCTTCATGTTTTATATTTTATAGTATTAAAATTATAAAAATTATACATGATAATATTGAAACAAAAGGATAGAGAAAATTTTTATTAAAATTTGAAAATAACATTTTAATTTATAATTCATTTCTATACATATAATCATGTCCTATTTTTTAAGATTTTTACTGAAATATTATCCATTAAAAAATCTTCATTTCTTTTCTATTATTCCAGAAAAAATCAAAGAAATAAGCTTTGGCTTTGTCAATGTGTATAAATGCATGCGTCGCTAAGGTCAAAATTCATAGTCGGTTCTTATATTTAAAACCGAAACCGTCTTAAATATAGACTTAAGATTAGATTTAAGATATTATACGTCAATCACAGAACCATATATTAGTATCTTAAAACATTATTGAAGACGGTTTTAAAACAAGAACCGATTACGAATATCGTCTAAGAATTCTTTGTTAATGTGACAAATATTTCAAAAAACAGTCCACTTATCGATAGTTATTTCGAGACAAATCCAAATAATTCTCTAATGTAGGCATCCTTCTTTTGTCTAACTATACCATAATAGAGATATACAGTAATTGCATCAGGGAGCGATTATCACCAACGACGAACACGTTATAGCCGTAATGAGAGATTACTCGAACCGGAAGCAACCGCCATTGTAAGAAGCAAACAATAGCGTGGAATACACTCGGCAGTAGCCATATCGAATCGGTAGGCACACGGAGGGCGAACGCTAGCACGGTGGTCCGATTGGCATAAAATCGGCATGAACCCCGAGCAATGCACAACGTTATACAGTCGCGAGAAAACTCACAGCGAACTCGGTGAAAGGAAATAAATCGACACAAAATATCGCATTCGTACCGTTCTCTTTCAATTACTTCCACCTAACTAAGTTCTCGTGGCCCGGCTGACAGGTATTATTTATCGTTGCCATCTGTCCCGTGATCTGTCCCGTTTCTATTCGATGCGTAAACGACAAAATATACAGACCTTGCAAGTCGGACGGAGCATTAGATATTCACGATATGCCGGCTTCCCGCGATAAATCGTACTTATATACACGACAAAAACTCACCGGCGAGCCGTCTTTTTCGCAGAGCATCGGAAATGTATTGATAATTAAGTCGATAATTAGACGATTCGCGACCGCGAAGATCGCCGTATGATTACACTTTTAAACAGGCTCTCATCAAATTATACATTGAGAGAAAAATGTTTGATTTTTGTAACTATAATTACATATTACTATAATTATGATTATTACTGCTATAATAATAATAACAGTAACTATGTATATTGTTCTAGCAACAAATGTATATAGTTGGCAACATAAAATGACTATAATTATACACAGAAAAAAAACTAAATTTAAATAAATATTTTTCCAAGTAAATTATTTACTAAATGTAAATATATTTATTTATACAAGAACCATTAATTTGATGTATGTATCATTATATTTTATTGAGCAAATATTTATTTGCTCTAAATAAATGTTTACTTGGATCTATTCAAAAAAATATTTACTCAGATTTAGCTAATTTTTTTTTCAGTGTAGTTATTATGACCATAAAATAGTTGAAATTACCATAAAAATTATAGTCACTTGAATTATAGTTATTTTTATGGTAATTTCAACTATTTTATGGTTATAATAACTATATTTGTTATAATAACTATATAGTCATTTTAGGTTGCCAACTATATACATTTGTTGCTAGAACTATATACATAGTTACTGTTATTGTTATTATTATAGCAGTAATAATCATAATTATAGTTACAAATACAAAACATTTTTCTCTCAGTGTACCAATCGAGGAAACCCCCAATCTCTGCACAATGTATTTCGATCGGGATAATAAAAAAGAAACCAGAGCTTTCGAGATGAATTCGATCTAACCGGCATAGAGAAACCGGAAATGGAGAAATTGCCAAGACGAGATTGATTCTCCTTGAACATCGCCCGCATCCTCGGCATTCGCGCGCGGTTGAAACACTTTTACGGAAGATTACGCGCGAGATACGTGCAAACGTGCGATATACTCGGCGCGATGTACGTACGCGTAGCTATAAATCACGAGACAATCGTTCCAAGCGATCGTTGCAAACTCGTTACGAGTTTGCCCTAGTGGCTGGCCACAGCGACGACGGCAGGAAAGCTCGAGAGAGCCGGTCTGCTCGGCCCGATACACTTTGCGAAACAACAGCCAACGCATTCGTAGTGGGCGTAGGTACAGGTATAACAGGATGCCCTTCGAAAAAAAGAAACACTTTCGTTTTCAACGCGCCAGCATATACCAATCATAATCGCCGACTTAAACTGTTATCTAACGAATCTCAACATTATACATATTTATAGATCTAATCAACTATTTATAAGATAATGAGCACTTCTAATTAAATTATATATGGTAAATTATGGTGAGATTTGTACAAGTTTCTCACTTGCTGTTATGATCCTATAATTCAAGTAGAAGAATAAAACTTAAGCTTACATTTCTCATCGTAATAGCTATATTACATACATTTAATACAAAATATTAACAATAAAGAAATCATAGGAAAAAGTGTTTCATCTTTCTTACTAGAAAAGGAAGAGGAAGTAAATATGTAAAATAGACAGCAAAATAAAATAATAAAATGTCATGCTAACAATAAAATTTATCGAGTTATATTTATAATACATGTCATATAATCAGGAATAATGATATGATTGTTGTAGATCAAATACTTGACAATGGCAGACATTTGCATTGTTACGTTACAACATGAATGTATAATTATGTAACGAAGAGAATTATATAAAGTGTAATTTAATATTAATAGTAAAGAACTTATATACCACTATTATAAAGATAGTTTTGTTGCTCTAACAAAAAAAATGACTATACGTTTCACATTGTGTCTATTTTATATTATTATTACTGCTTATAAAGAATCAATGATCTTTAAAGATAATTTAAATAACAAATGAGATGGTATTCAAGTACAACTAATGTACTTCTTTCAATCGATAAGAATAATCTTGTAAGCATCGAGAGAGAGAAAGAGAAACAGACGGCGCTGACATTCGAATTCAATCGTGAATCAACCAGTTTGATTGATACGACATAACGTGTCATGCTTACAATAATATACCGTGCAACATTTTGCGTAGCACTCGCGCACATATCATCACCAATCGCTGCTCTCGCGTGCATTTATGTCGTCGATCCGAGAAATATTGCGTAAACGTTCGTTGCGTCATCTCGATCTCGATGTCGACATATATATGCTGCACGCAGAAACAATTCAAGACGAATTCTTGAATACTTATATGTTAGCTATGTTTTTTAAATCCTAAATTAAATCTAAATCTAAAGATAATGCATAATTTTTATTTTTTATTTAACGCGTCAAAAATTGTTAATCAACATCCAATTCATATCTAACATTGAAAATTAATACTTTGATAAATGTAATATTCTCCTGTAAAATGCACGCATTAATATATATGAAATATCTATTATAACATTATAATCGGTATTAAATAATTAACTCTCTAGTTTTAATATGATAATAATATTAATTTTAAATTATTAATTGTTTTAATAACATGATTACTAATACACAAGTAATAAATGAATTATTACTAATGTAAAATGTTACTAATTAAATCAACAGAAGGATTCAACCAGAATGGCATTTTGATGAGGGTAAGCAGAATTCCTATCATAGCTGGAACATTTTTTCTCAATGCATCCACGCATATAAGACGTTAAGTAGTACTAATGCTTCTTTTGGAAAGGATAACATCGAAATGCAATTTTCAACATACATGGGAAGTTTTTCTTATAACTCGCGTATATATTATGCGTAAAAAAAAAAATCGTTCGATAAACCGAAGGTACCTTCGTGTGGTTAGATAATTCGTACCGTTGATATTACGCGAACCCGCGGGCAACGCACCGGACGAGTGCGTGGTATCGTTAGCTGTGGTATCGTTCGCAGTAAAGATTGCTCCGCAAGATTCGCGATTCGACGGGTGCGTACGCGGTATTCGCCACGCACGTACGCATTCCGCACGCACGTCTAGTGCACATACTGTAACATTCGCGGCGACCGCGGTCGCTCCTGTTCGTTACGCGATACAGCGTCGTCGAGAAAAATCGCAGGAACGATCGGCCCGCGATCGAAAGCTCGAAGCGAGATACGTATACCTCTCGCGCGTTCGCCCGATCCCACCATATTTGATGCAAAGAGCGCCGTAAATATCGCCGAGCGCGCCCGCGGACACGTCGTTATCGCCACGTGCGCCGATAACCGCGAGATCAGCCGGTCGCGCGGCTTAGATATCGCCGTTTCGCCGCGCGGTTATGTAGAAAAAGATAATAATGGCCCGTGCCGAACATTCCGCATGCGCTCGTATGATGTCGGTCATTAGTCTGGATATAAATTAGTGCGTGCTGTATCTAACGAAAATTATTTCCGAGGCAAACTCTAGACACTATAAAATACTGGAGTTTAATTATATATATGAGCCCCTCAGTTGACAAGTGGCATAAGTCCAAAATTAGGAAAAATGCGTTTATCGTAGAAGTAGAAAGTATTAAGAACGTTTGTTTTATTTATCAATTTAATTTACTTTTATTTTATTTTTATATCCATAAAATATAAAAATTAATTTTACATCATAAATAAAGTGACTACAAAAAAAGCTGGAATAGTGACTTAAGTCCAGCTTTTTTTACGGTCACTTTATTTATGATGTAAAATTGATTTTTATTTTTTATAAACATAAAAACAAAATAAAAAAGTAAATTAAATTAATAGATAAAACAAACATTCTTGATACTTTCTATTTCTATAACAAGCGCATTTTTCCTAATTTTGGACTTATGTCACTTATCAATTAAGGGGCTCATATGAAGTTAAAGATATTTTAAGAGTTTAGGCAAATATTATTCCAGAAATATAAGAGAGTAACAAAATTTATTATATGATTAGTTTCACGAATAGGGATACTTTTTAGGGAAAAATTTAATACTAAAAAATTAGATAGGTAAAGTAATAAATGATAATGTTAATATCTCTTATACTTTCTTGGATAATTTGAATATATAGTCTAAATAATATAAATTCCTCTATAATAATTCTACAAAATTTTGAATTGGAAATAAAATTTCTATTATTTAAGCGTATCAATTCTTCAAATTATAATTTCGAAACTGTAATGTAAAATTAGCTTAAACTGTTATATAAAATTTTAAAGCATTTTATATACATTTATAACAGAATGATTCCCTATTTAACGATAGAGCTTTCATAAATATCCAATGCTAATGAATGTATATTCTATTATACAAACAACTGAAAACTGAAACAATGTACACATGAAATCGACATAAAGAAGAAATTATTTATTGGAACGCATTGCTGCCATTATTATACATTTTTTACCTTGTTCTAAATCATAGAAATAGTTGAAACACAATCTGATCTCATATTCGGGAAGATCGAAGCAGCTGAAACGAGTTCCAACCCATATCGTTTATGACAGCATTAATGTCGTTGATCATTACTTTAATTATAACTGCTCAGCATTCATTACACTTGTAGTTCTCCCCCAGGAAAGCATTAACACGAGCGGCTACGAGCATGCATTTTTTTTAACACGTTCAAGTTAAAGTAGGGCTCGACGTTCGCTTCGACTTTCGCCTCGAAGATTAATCGCAAATTAATACGACGACGAAAAAGCGGTACAAAAATTATTTATGATGCTGTCTCCTTCCTGTGCAATTATATGCAAACGGAATTGCCAATCGCGGGTGTCGTCGTGTATCACTCTGACGACGAAGTCATAACTCCCGGATACCACTGAAATAATTACGGGTGGTAGGCTTAATAAGTCATCGACAGAAAGTTATTCGAGATCGGTATTGCTGGATCAACCTAATCAAAATTTTCAATTTAATATTTAATGCATTAATGATTTTGTAAATTTAAAATTCTAAACTATAAAACAATTTTCATATTGTAATAAATTTTTTCAAATCTAAATTTCCTACAATATTATTTGATACATCGAACACAGAAATAATCAATATTAAATACTGCCCTCGTTTTCATCGGATTTTAATTGTATAATTATTTAAGTTATGCAAAATACACGTAAATGGAATGAGCTAAAACATGAAAAATTTATAAAACAAAGTATGAATAATTGAACTAAAATTGATAAAGATAACAAATGTTTCTAAAGAGTATAATTCCAGCAGGATATATGTTACGTTTGAGTGAACCATGCACTTGCAACTCTTCAATAAAAGGATACGTCTCGAATTTTTTTGTTATAATCAATCATTATCATATTCAGTTTTATATTTTTAAGTAATAAAAACAACAAATAATCATAAATGTTTCAACTGTGCTTAATTCACAACGTAAAATTCTATCTCGCTATATCGATTATTTATATAATTTTTTATATCTATAATATATTTATACCTCTATAATATGTTCTATGTATACAAAATTATAGTACATTTGAATAATTTTCTAAATACAAACTTTTGAGATTGTACAATATATTTCGATTTTGTATTAATTATGTATCTAAGGAGGGGATTCCTAAGTTAATCAAATTTTAATCAATTTTCTCTGATTATTCAATTCTAATATTCCATCCGCATCGGAAGAAGATTCTACTTTACGAGGCAATGTCTCGTAGAATACCAAATGGTCGTCGATTTCGATCTCCTGGGACGCTTTCGCCCTCCAACAGTAATCTAGAAAGCTCTTGCTTGATTAAATTTTAGCCACATGACTCTCAAAATGTTCTTCATCTTTACTAGCAACAACCACGTTGCATCGGCCACTGACCCACGATTTTATTGCAACAGCAACGACTCGAACTTCCCGACCTCCCAGACGATGAAGTCGTCTGAAGTATTCTTGCACGGGGCGGGGATAAAAAACGAGGATAAAGTTCGCAAAACTTCTACCAGTTTCTATCCAGCGCGAATACAACGCACGTTTTATTGCGCGTTCGCAAAAGGAATTGTTTAATCCTCGCCTCGTCTTTTAAATCACTTTTTTTTGCAGTCGGGAAGATCGGCCCGCAGAATGCTCTCGGAACGAGTTTAATTTCGTCAGTAATTACAGTCATCAGCCCGGTGCAATTTCGCTAAACTTCTGGGCGCGGAAGGCTTCTTCCGCTGGTGGTGGTTTTCAGCTCTCATTTTTTTCGACGAACTCTGGCATGGCTGACTTTACGACTCTTAAATCGCGGCCGAGAGTCGCTTCGCGGCCACGAAACGAAAGAAAAAGAACGACCCAAATCAACTTTTAGTAAACTAAAACGTTTCATGCGTTCAAATCGACCCATGCATTTTAAGCAGCGATGCAAAGCGAGGAGGGAAAGACTGGCAGGCGGAAAAAAACGATTTTAGAGCCGTTACGTCATTCTTTTTGAAAGATTGACGTGCTCGTCTCACCGTGTCGGACGGAGTAAAGAGCATGTTACCCTAGATTAGCATAACAAACCCATACTGGAGCACTTGAACCGCACAAAGTGCTTCAACGTCGAATAGCGGTATATAATCAAGAGTATATAACCATGGCCAGACATTGTCAAGCTCAATACATAACGCACTGAACATTGTAAAAGCATTACTTTCTTCGAAAGAATTTAATTGTCAACTTTCACCTATTGGCAAAACTAAAAGCTTGAGCACAATAGCCTAATAAATTTATACTTAAAATGAATAAAGCATTTATCAATTAATGTTCAATAAACATTAAAATCCGTATACATTGCTTTAAGTATCAATGACGTTTAAACGAAATATATTTCGAATATTTCGTTCCAAATTAAAGATCACTTCAAATATTTCTTGATTTTAATTTTAAATTTTTCTTTAGTCTCACTCGATAAAACTATAAACTGTATTATTGTATTACTGTATAACATACTAATATATAAATTGTTTAAAGTATGGCAAAGCTTGAATTCTCTAAAATTACATCGATTTCTTAATGTTGAATATATTATTCATCTTAATAATTGATCAAAATTTCAGGTACCTAAACGAGATCAATATAAATGATCAATAGTGAAGAGAAAACTGATACAACGAGTACATCGATAGCATTTTCGTTCAAATTAACTGCGACACTGATGCGTGATGAAACAATAAATTGTATTAATGATATTTGATAATGATCAAAGCCAGGATTTGCAAAGAAATTCACGAAAAAGCAGAGAATAAGCGCGTAATTACTTAATCGACAATACGTAAATAACGTTGAAAACAGGAGATCTCTCGCGTAAGCAATTCGTAACACTGACACGGTATGGACATCATTCAGCAACGCAGAAAACACTTAAGCATAGATTACAAGTATTATGGATTTAATTTTCGATAAGATTGACGATCATATGGATTACAGATATGGATATGCAACAGATAAACTTCACAAAAATAACTTATTCTTTCTTGAATACGTGCCAAATGCATTTAATGATAAAAGTACTAATTATTATTTTCTTCGATGCATAGAAATTTTAATATAATTCAAGAATTAATTTAATTAATTCACGATTGAACTGGCCTGATATAGTACATATAATTTATTAACGCAATTGTTTCTTTGGAATCGAAACAATTTATAGATCTTGTCTGTTATTTCTGCACTCTCTGAACTGGTGCACACAGTGCAATACGTTAATGTGAAACAAATATGTGTTAGTTTCACTTCAACTTATTGCATTGTGTGCATTCGGAAAGTGCAAGAATAAAAAAAAGACCTTATGAATCTTGACTTAATCGCCAAAAAATTGCTTTTATGACGGGAATAACGTTATTCCACTTAATTCCATTTGACGAAACACGTGTTCACGCCCGGCAGCGATAACGAAAGCGGAACTAAAGCATCTAAAATCGGCGATCGACGAGGCGTGAGATCGAACATCGAGTCTACATGATCAAGGCACGATTAAGGAATAGGCAAGACCATTTCCTCATCGCGATGACGCACAAGGGGCATTTTCTCACGCTCGCAAATTATTGCTAGTTTGAGTATTATTCTGTGAATTTTCTTTTAGGAGCACCAATCTTGATTTTCGCAAAAGATCGGAAACGATTCGATTTAAAATAGGTCTTTTTCAAGCAGCGAATTTATTATTGAAGAAAGATTCAAAAGATTTATGAAGATAAATCTCGTTATTTTCATCAAATGATAGGCTTCGTATTTCTATGAATTTCGAATCGAATCGTGGATAGTGTAACGGAACAAATGGAGAAAGAATAACGATAGGTCTTAAGCAGATTTCAATCGATTAATAGTATATGGGAATTGTTGTGTTTAAAGCACCAAACAGAAATACTAATAATGCAATGATAGTTCATGGCAAATAACGTAATATGCGAGAGAATTAAAAAAAGAAAAGATATCGTTTAAAGCACTCGCTATGAAAAAATACGATGGTCGGTATGTCTGTGAAAATGGAAAAAGATATTTCAAAAATATGGATTACGTTAAAATAAATAAAAAAATATTTCTCACAAATGGCAAAGCTTTGAACGAGACACGATATTATTTGGGATTAAATACTTGATTTAACGGAAATTTTTATTACTCATTTGTGACAGGGGCAAGGGTTAATTTCGCTCGATAGCACACCTGCACGTTATCGATCCACAAGATAAGTACAAACACTGATTTTATCAATATTCATGAAATCTTTATGTAAAATATGTAAAAAAATATGTGTAAAATTAATTTGTGATAATTTTATATTACACAAAGAAATGTGTGCATATATATTTCAATATATTTAATTATTGGGCAGATAATATTACGAAAGTATAAAAATGTAAAGAGATTCAGTCTTTATTTCTAGACTAATATCAATTATTTATTTTTTATTCTTTTATATATATCCTCTACATTATAAATTCAATCATTATTTTCTATTTACTTTAAGAAAAGTTCTCTTTTTTTAGAAACGAGATTTTAAATAAAATCTTCTGTAAAATAATAAAACTAAAATAATATTAAAAATACTAAACATATCTTATTACGATTTAACATAATAAATCCGATGTGATATATTAATTGCCATTCTTTCGAACATTAGCCAAGTGTTCTCAGCATTATTTATAGAGTAATCATTCCGCACATGCACAGCTGCATAATCATTACGAAACTAATAATCCATTATAAAGCTGACAGCATAATCTAAAATCATGGTAATTTTTCAAAATAATCTTAAAAGTGTTTTGTCTTCGAGTACTCGCACACACAGATAATGCATAATCTTATCATTACAGATTGAAGAAATAAGATCTAATTTTGTGTATAAAAGACAGCGGCAAAAATTGTCAAGCATCAGTTGCGAGATCAAGTAAAAGTACTATTAGCAACATTTCAAAGGTAAGTATCAATAGACTATAATTATTATATATATAATAGATCAAATTAAACATTTTGAATTTAAATATTAAATTGCACATAAAAATAAGCATTAAGCAATATGATAAATCATATACAATACATTTACTTCCTGTCTCTTCTAAAAATAAATAAAACTGTTATTAGAAACATGGTTCTCAAACATAAATCAAAAGAGATAAATTTTAAGTAAATAATTATAATTTTTTAAATATTTTACCGTTTTTCAATTATCGCATTTATTCATCCAGTTATCGTCAAATACAGATTTATTTTATTAATTCAATCAATCAACAATGTATTTTAAATAAATAAATATTAATTGCGATTTTCTCGAATAGTATAGTTTGATTGATAGTATATAACAAATATTGAATAGTATTTATAATCTTTATCTATAAAAAGTTTCACAAAACCAAAATAATTGATTCAACCAATATTTATCGATGCACTACAAATGTCATATTAAGAATTTGTTTGTGTTAATATAATTTTTGTATAAATTTGGTTTGAACATATATTTCATATATAATCGTATAAAATATAATAAATATAAGATTATATAATATTACATTATATTATATTATATACGATACATACATTGCGTATATAATATGTAAATATAATGTAATTTTCAAATATATTAATAATCTCAACAAAATTATTTATTTTTACAGATGAAATTCGCATTAGGACTGTTAGCCCTCGTGGCTACAACCTCCGCATTTGAGATCCCCAATTTCGGCAGAGGTGAACTCCGTTTCGACATCCAAGAATTCATAGACCTCGTACCTGTCAATAAAATAGTCCAAATCACTCTTCAATACTTTACCGAAGATAAAGACTTCCAGAGAATGGTCGAATACTTCCGATCTGAGGGATTTAAGCAACTGATCCAAGATGTAGAAGCTCTGCCTGAGATTAAAGTTTTTATGGATTATATCCATGATGCCGGTATTGACATTTACAAGATGGTGAACAAATTGAACTCTGCTCTCAAGCTCCCCCTTCTTACCCCGCCCTCCTACTTCATCGACACATACATTACCGGTGGAATTAAGGGATTCATTCAAGACATTCTGAACGTTTTGCCTCGACAACAGCTTAGGGATTTGTACGAGAAGAAGCTCACGACCTCTAAAGCATTCGCCGATTTAATCGCGCAATTGAAATCCGACAATTTCCAGCAAATCGTCAACAAGGTTTACGTTCACGAGAAATTTCAGGAGCTTTTGACACACGCTAGAGCTGAAGGCATTGATCTCGTGGCCATCAAGGACTTGTTGGAGGTTCTCTGGGGCATCAGAATTCCCACTTACTAATTACCAGGCGAACATCAACGTTACAATGAAGTGATTTTTTTTGTTATCACAATTATGCCAATATAGTATTTTCAAAATTACCGTCTCATAAACGTTAAGGACTATCCGGTTACATAATGTTATATTTTTCACTTGTGCAAAATAATAAATAAAAATCCCGTATTGCGTTACATTTTTCTTTTTTAATGGAGCTCCGGAAGTCCCTATTCCTTATAATTTTTCTTGATTTACGTATGATGGAAGAATAGATTGGATATAATTCAAGTAAACTCGACCATTCATACTGCGCGACATATTTTTTCACGTTGCTCCAAATCGTTCTCGTCCGATCAGGCCAAACCAAGATAAGCAAGATTATGCTCAAGCAACCGACCTGCCAAACTCGTTTTCGCGTGATCGTAACGTCGTGAATGGAAGATTGGGACGAGTCCTTTTCTCCCTCTCTTGCACAATTATCCGCCTTTTGCCTCTGCTCGATATAATATATTTAAAAAAAGATCTTTTTTTCCCTTTTGAAACGAAGATTGTTCAAAAATAATAACTATAATATATGACGTATGCGATGCAGCGACAAATGTCATATTAAATACTCACTAATTCGCACTTTACACACAGAAAAAAGGACTATTTTTAAATCAATCATAATATACTCATATATAAGCAAAAATATTGTAATCTTGCTTAAAAATTTTCGTCTTGAATTTGTATTGATATAAGATTTTTAATTGAGTAAGTTTTGAATTAAGCAAAGTAATACTTGTTGCATCAAAACAAATTTAATCAAATCAAGATTGATATCTTTGAAGCAAAATTATAATATTTTTGCTTATATATGAGTATATTGTGGTTGATTTAAAAATAGTCTTTTTTTGTGCATAATTCATCATAGAAAAAAATTGCAGGTATTACTAAGTTCTTATTTATTATAAAGTATTAATCGAACTATGATATGATCGAACTAAAATATAGTCAATTTAATTTAATTGATTTTGAAATCAATATAACCAGGCATCAAAAATCTATGTTTGTTTAATGTTGTTGAAATAATTAAATACGTTAACATATTAATAAAAAAAACATATCTTTTACTACATTCTGTTATTTATAAAGATAATCACTGAAGGTAAATAATTATGAAAAACATGTTAATCAGTAAGTAAAATAAGTAAATAAAAAACCGTAACCGCGCTAACTAATTAGTAATATAATTTAGTAATAATTAGTTGTTAGTAACAATAATTTTAATATATTAATCTCGAAGTATGTCAAACAAAACTCGAAGACCTCAGTGACATTTAGAAAAGATAAACATTAGTAAAAAGGAAAAAAATTGCCACTGTTTAGTCGCCAGTAGCTCTCTCGCTTCTGAAAATATTACGTGACCAATCTCAAGAATCTTACGTTACATGAGTAAATACCAGCAAATCTAAGTTTAAATGTCTCCCAAGAATGCCACGAAACTGCCGATCTTCAAGAAAAGGACAAGAGGATACTAGGCAACGAGCGTGGCTTTTAATTAATGATGCCTGGAAGTATACATGTCGCACGGGGCCGATTTACGAGCCGGCGCGCGCTGGCGTGTCGTGTGGCTAGAATTTATCGTAGCGCACCGGTCTTTCCCGCTAATATTTAACCGTGTTGAAAGAGGTTGGCGAGATGCCGCGGGAGGTATATACTCTCCGCGGATCGTGCGTGTGCTCAAACTGTAAGAACGATGATCGACTTTCTCGCACAACCGCTACTTTGCGATAGAAATGAGTGATATTCATTGAGGGTGGATCTAAAGAACGCATTTGCTTACATATTTGTCACAATAATAAAATAATTTCATCTGGACAAAGAAGACATATATAGAATTAATGCAGCAAAAAGAAATTTATCACTTGATTGCACTACATACAGTATTTGTTTAAATCAGTATTTTTTAATCTTTTTCGCAACATATTAAATAAGTTAAATCTCTCAAGATACACCAATAGATGTACACGCCATTCTAACACGACATTCAGAAATAAAAAATAAAATTCTAACATTTTTATTTTTTATTTTATCGTTTTAATAATGATTCTACTGCAATGATGATATCGCTTTGCTTAAGTGAGAGTAAACACAATATAATTTAGATAATTTTCACAATCTTTAAAACATTACACTTTGTGTCTCATTCGCTTTTTAACTTATTTCTCAATTTTTTCGCTTGTTCTTATCTTCTCTACAATTTTCACACTTGAAGACTCTTTGTGGTACATATCAGTCAGAAAATCCTATTAAAATTGATTTGAATTAACGATTGTACCAGCAATATTCACGCTACTTTGCATAATTATATTTTCTCTTCTATATACATTATCAATGATATTTTAATCATGAAAGGGACGGAAATTGAAAAGCAGGACTTATTTAACTCAACCTGTCGGTGCAACCGGGTCTTAAAATTCAATGACAACACTGTCTGTTCGGTTTAATAATGTATCTTATTTCTTTACAATTTTCATTAGGTGAGAACAGTATGAGACATTGCACATAAACGTATGTTCATGTTGGAAATAAATAGTGTAGTATACGTTTTCTCAAGGAAATTATCTTTTACAACATTAAAATTTAATCCTCATCTTTAAATATAGACATTAATTATCATTTAAATTATAAAATATATTGTGTATGTAAAATAATAATAAGAGGATATTTGCAAAAAAAATCGAATAAAAATCGTATTTTTATAAGCTTATTTTTATTTTAATATATGATTTTAATAAAATAATTAAAAAACGGCATTTAAGTAAAAATTTACTAATTAATACGTGTTTATTTAAGAGTACAACACAACTGTCATATATTTTTGCTATTTTGGTTATTTGTATTACATGCATAATAAGTGTTAAACACTCGTTAATTCTTACCTAGACGTGAGAAACGCTTTTATAATCCCAGTAATAGCTCCGCGTACTTAACGTGGCACTTATAAGCGACAGAACTTATAAGCTTCGCATTGCTCGTAGCACTTAGGAATAAACTACAAGCCGAGTCTCATTCACAACGTACAATTGACACTTGTCACGAGGATGCTAGTCACGAGGTCCAATCTCGAATAGTGTATATCGTGCACGTAAGATGTAAATAATGCAGTCTCACACGCCAGATGATTTATAACTAGCACTGAATAGAACGGCAGTGATAAAATGACACCGGTCAGATAATCGGAGGAAGCACCAACGTTTTTCTAAACCGATTGAAAAACTCATTCAAAACGGATCTTGTCATCACGCTTCCCGATTCAACCTCGCTCAATATCCGGCGCAAAATGAGAAATGAGGCATCCCGATCGATCGAAGGCCGTGCGTCAAACAATGAAGCGGAGTGACAGCGCTCGTTTACAGCGGACTGACCTACGACAAAACTGTTTTGCCTTCGCTAACACGAAGCCGATCGTCCTTCATTCACTATCCGTTGTGAATGAACCACCGTGCTCCGAAAACACCGACGCACTACCACGCGCTAGCTGTACCCTTGATATGCATATTAAAATCCTTGCGCGATTTACGTGCAACTCGAATGAAAAAAGGGAATGTTCAGTTCTACGTCGTTCCTCTCGCACGCTACATCGACTCCTCACGCGCGATCGCGTGTCATGACGACGTAAACCCCTTAAGATTTTCCCTTTTGAGAACCACCCCTTATTCGTCAGCGCATAATTGCGATGGTCGCGAACGATGAGAGAGAGAAAGAGAGAAGCGTTTTTCCTCAGATCATCACACGCGCACACTATCTCTCATGAGTCCATCATTATCATCGCACTCGTAGCCCTCGTAGCACTGAAGAATTGCCAAGATCGCGGGGGTCTGCGCGACTGATATCGCCACGCGGTTATCTCTCGCGCAGGAAAGGGCAGACAAAAAGTGAAAAAAAAAATCCTTCGGCACGAAGACCGTCGACACGTGCGGCAGGAAGAGCAGCGCGCACTGAGAGACAGCAGCCGGATCGAATCGTACCGCGGCCACGACGGCAATGCCCCCGCATCGGAGGCTTAAGCGCCGCCGACGCGGTTGGAAACCCTGGCTGCGGCCCCCCCACCATGAAGAACCACCGGCCGGCCGGCCCCCACCATCTCTCTTTCGGTGACATACACAACACCGGTTTCCCCGTGGCCTGGCATCGACGTGCACCCAGCCCCGACGATGCATCCGGGGTGCGCACATCGCTTTCGCTCCGAATGGACCCAAAACTGAGATGAATTTTCGTCTCATCATGATTTCGTCAAAAAAAGAAAACGTCCCTGGATCGATTAGAATTTTTCTCTCAGAAACAGAATCAAAAAGCAATCACAATATGTACAACTTTTTGAATTCCAGTACAAATTTTACTTATAATTTCTATTTAAATTTTTCGTTTTGTTTATATTATTTGAGAAATGCGAAAATTTTTCTTAAAATATAATTGATATTGTATGCACTTATAAGTCAATATGAAATTAGTAGAAATGTGTTTTTAATCGCTAGATAATAAGTATATTAACGAAAAATAAAAAATGTATTTATATTTAAAGAGTAAAATTCATTAAAAATTTGTTTCTGTCGCGATGTAGAGAGAGAGTTAAACAAAAAAAATTTTATATTAAATACTGTGTGCACTAGTCGATATGAAATTAATGAGGAACTTTTTTTAATTCTTAAATATCGTAGACTCTGCTAATTAAATAGTTGAAAATTTAATTATATTCAAAGTTCATTAAAAACGTTTTTCTGTTGCGGTTTAGATACAAAAAATATACGATATATATTTTATATTGAATAACAATAAAGAATTTCATGAAAGTTCGCTTAACGGAATGTTTTAATTGGAGCTCTGTTTCGTTCTTTTTCCAACTCAGACATTTGTAAATGTACTTCTGTGTGTCTCAAAATGTCAGACGTGAAATGATGGAAAGCACAATCCTGGATATGGTAACAACGCATTAGTCGAAATTGGTTTCGTTACAAGTACATCGGAAGAATGATTTTGTTTCTGTTCCTTGCTCTTATTACCAAAGATACAATCTTGAAATATCGTACAGACAGAATAATCATCAGGGAGGTATCCAATATAGGAACAACATATTATGAAACATATTTTTTATTACAAGCGAAATCCGTGTATTAACTTTTTCCTTTCCATGTGTGCGATTATCGAAGCAGATGTCTTTCATGTGAAATAAATATCGGAGGCGAAGTAATCGGAAGGTATTTTTCGTCCTCGATATTTTTGATCTTCTCGGGGTCTCAGAAAAGAAATAGCGTGAAAGCGATATCGATTGATGACTACCAAAGAAAAACTTTCAATATGAATCTAATCTAAACCGTCAGACCTATCTATCACAAACCATTATTGCTTTCATTACAGCGCAATAATGCATCGTTTCTGGAATATAAAGGAGATTTTATATTGATTGAATACATTATCGAACATTGCCCTCACCAATGCGAATAAACTGGAAAGATGGCCCTCGCAGGACTTTTGTGGCGAAGACGAAATATCGGAGAGGAAGCGGATAAAAGCGTGACATTCGATACCGGAATAATTATCAAACGATGGCAATGTGCCGTATTTCTCTCTGTGTTTACTGATACCCTCTTCCGTATTGGCCAAGACGTCCCTGCCACCATCCGCGAGGAAACTTGAAACTTTCCGCTTGAATAGAGGCACCGCATTTATGCGCCGAGTATTAATCATTAAATAGCAATCAACAATCGTTAATCGATATTTCAATCGATAATTTCGATATTGACATAAACAAGATTTTTATATAGTTGATTTTTCTATGAAATTTTAGCATTCAAATGCAACTGGCAAATTAAGTCGATTTTCCTATTTGTTTTATTATTATCATTTCTAATTCAGCACAATGATTCTATAAATGTGTTTTCCCACACATATAAAAAATTTTTGTTTTATTTTAATTAAGATAATTTCATATCATATTTCTCTTATCAAAATTGTTTTTAAGATTAAATCACAGTAGAAATAAGAGCACGTATTCCTTATGTACTCCTTATACTAAATTGCACATATTTAGTGTAAAATTTGACGTAACGACAGAAGATTAATTACATTAAAAAGATAAATGTAATTATTTAATTTAATAGATAAACGTACATTAACGAAGATGCAAAATAAAATGCTGATTGAGTGCTTTAACCAGCTTACACAATATAATATTGTGGAAAAAAGTCTAAGATTTATTGTGTAGAGAGACTACTTTAGATAAGATGGACGCCGAATAGCTAAGTGTTAACAGAGTATCTTTTGTCCTTCATCTTTGAGAACGCGTCGCCGCCGGAAATGCGACAAGTAGCAAAAAAGTGTTGGAAAACCGGTAATGGAGAAAGTGGTGAGAGGCGACCGTGAAAAATAGTGTCGGAATACAAGGGTAGTAACCGCGTCTGCAAGGGTAGTAACCTCCGTTCACCCCGTCGCCAGGACAGCAGACAGCCGCCCAGCCTAACCTTGTTCTTCTGCTACATAACGGATGCCGGAGGCTTTAGGAACACCCCGGCGGAGCTCGGGTAGCCGGAACAATTTTCCATTATTCCGGTCTGACGTAGATTACCTCCGCTTTCATGATAGAGAGGAGAAAGAACAATGAAACCAACATTCCAGCCTATCGTGCACAAGCTTTTGGTACTTCATGCAATATAAAAGGCCTCAGGATGTAGACAAAAGACAAATAAAACATGAATTTATCCGGTGCTTTTCAAATTAAAGAAATAGAAGTCTATGCTCAAAATTCTTCAATAAAAATAAAATACTGATAACATCACATTATGATTTTATTTAAAAAGGGAAAGATAATATTTAAATATAGCAGCTCGAAAGTCTGATAATTTAATTTTTTTTAATAAAAATTGAATCCCACAGACATAGTTTAGATATTTTATATACGAAATAAAAGTATAATTATAAAAATATGATTATAAGCTAGAATTTTATTCGCAAGCAAACAAATTTAAGATCAACATACATAAATAAAGCAACGCTTTACTGTGGGAAAGAATCTTGATTATAGACCAAAAGATTTACAGAGTCATTTTAGAGCAGCGGTCATAAAATAAACGTAGCTTAGGTTTCATAAATAACTTAAAATGCCTCTAATAAAATACATTTGAGATATTCACCAACATATTCACCGAAAACAAACACGAAATAGTGCCATATGCGAAAGTAGCTAATACAAACGAACTAAAGATAAAGAATTTTTTACATCGCCATAAACAACTCTTATTTCGAGCTGTCCTAATTTTACACGTACATGAGCGACACACGTCAAAACTTCCTGCCTTTATGATGCACCAAATGATATGGAGTAAACCGGAATAGATGAATAGACAGAGGCAAGTTCGGTGCAACTTTGTGCTAGGCAGTGCCTCGCCTGACCTACCCGTCTCCACGGCACGAACATGGAAAAATATGTAAATATCGGGTCTCATCCATTATCCAACACGAAGGGAGCCAGAGTAGGAAGAGGGCCTAAGACCGGAAGGTGCGACGACCCGAACGTGCGCCGCGGTTGTTTTAGCAACGCCGCGCGTAGTATCGATTGCCACGGAACCGTGAACTTCGAGCAATTGCTAAACGGCTGCCACTTCTTTACTACGTGACTTTACGGGCGATACGTTCTCGTTAGAGCATAAGCCGGCTCACGGCTGAGCCTTTCGTAAGCAAAAGCAAACACCCGTAAAGTTATGTTCTCTTTCATGGTAAGAAACATTTGGTTCGCTCTAATCACAAAGGGATCAACCAAGAGTATAAATTAATAAACTCTTAAGAATTGACATTGCAAGTTAAAAAATTCCTCGAATTTTGTGGCTGTACGCAATGCAAAATCTTTTTACAATTCAAATACGCGTAAAAAAGGTGAGACATGATTGATTTAATAAGGAAACCGAAAAATTTAATAGCACTGCTTTTTAACCTTTTTCTATTATCTCGATAAATCGTCTCGTATGCCTCTTTCTGAGCGTATTTTAATTGTGTAAAAGGATTTTGTAATCTCTATACAGCCACACTGAGAAAAAGACACCCAAAAATTTATTTGTGAGAAATATATTTATTTCAGTGAAATAAATCTTTATTTAAATACAAAATAAAATTTTATTTCTACACTGAGAAACCCATTTAGTTGAATCAACCAAGGATTTGTTTGCCCATATCCAAACAAGAAATTAATCGATGCAACAAAAAATAATTTAGTTGAAGCAAAGCATTTGGTTATTGTAACATTTTACTTGTTTCTGGTATAAGACGTTGACATCTGATAAAGTTGTTTACAATAACCAAGTGTTTGGCTTGAACTAAATTATTTTATTGTATCAACCAAGGATTTGTTTGCCCATATCCAAACAAGAAATTAATTGATTCAACTAAATGGGTTTCTCAGTGTAGCAAATAAACCATCTATATTTTACTTTTTTACAATTAATGACATATATTTCACTAAAATGTATATTTTATCTTTACGATAAAATTTTTTCATAACTAATAAATATCGAAGAAAATATTGTAACGTTTGCTTCGCAATATTTTGACATTTTTCCCAATGCAATTCTGAGAACTTTTAACCTATAACATCAATAATTCCATCACTTCCTTAACGCAGAAATTTGTTATATGCTATTAAAAAATTATCACTAACAATTTTTTATACAAAAAATCAAATAAACAACAAAAAAATAAAAAATACATTATAACAATAAATTATATGAAATCATAAAATGTTTATACTTGAATATCAAAAGAGATTTAACTTATGTATCAGTTCCTTGTTTAATATATGTATATAATTAATGTTTTTTAACTGAAAGCACTTCAAAACTGATAAATATATCAGTTAGTAAACATGAATTATTGGACAAAATAATAAAAATTTTTAATATTAAATTTTTAATGATATGTATGATATGTATTTAAAAAAAAAACAAATTTATTAGAGTCGTATATCATCAAAAGCTTAATATAAAAAATTTCTGTTATTTCGTCCAATAACTGGGCCATGTCCATTAACTGACCACTAGTATATTTATCTTATGTAATGAGAAATGATTCGATGCAACTTAATACGGAATTGGCAAAAATCGCAAAACAAACATCTAACAGGAAAGAAATCGTTATAAAATCAACAGTGTACCTACAGACACAGAAGAAAGGAGCAAAGAAGGCGGAGTACATTGAAGTGGGCGGATGCAGTATACACAATCAATATCCGCCGTCTTATCGCGCGTGTCAAAACACGCCTTCGTTATCGTGCCTTAATTCGAAAGTGAATCGATTTTCCGGCCGAAGGATCGCGTTGCACGCGACGGAGAAGCATGTCGCCACGCCAATCGACTAGTCGCAGCGCGATTTTTCGTGGTGCAGTGAAAACGGCGAGGGTGGGTTCGATAGCTTGGCAGTTATCATCGGACAACATGCCGACGAATTAAATTTATTATTCGCCTAACGCGCGCGTTCGCTGCCAGAATATCGCCCGGGGCCGCGACTCTGCGCGAGCCGGCCAGCACCGAGATATTATAATCGCCGTGACGACGTGATACGCAATTAATCCATCGCGCGTCAGCACTCGCGCTCGCGTTCAGCGGCGCATATAATAATAACGCGTATCGACGCGCGAGCGAGTGGATGCGCGAGTCGTGCTGCAGTATATAATGTGTATATATATATATATGTTCCACGGCGATATGATTAATGGCACCGCCTATCAGTGCGTGAACGTGGCAAAACGAAGACAAATAGCCGCGCCGGGGCACTTTAAACGCGCTCACCGCGGATCCATTTCCGTCGTGAAAATCCACGCACACCGGAGAAGACGCGAGAAGATTACCTCCGTATTTCCCGCGGTCGCAACGGAATCCCTCCCTGATGGCCGTATCAATATGTAAAGAATGTGCCAAAACGACTGAGAAATATTTTAAACTTCCAGTAGATACTTTGAGAAATTTTTCCAAATGGCCAACTTTTTATCGGAAAAACACTGCTCGCGGTTTTTCAATTTCCAATATTAAACTTTGTGGTAGAAGAGTTTCAAGTAATAAAGTCGATAAAACAAATAAATACTGTTCATGAAATTTCAACAGTAAAGCTGATAATATCTTTCCCATATAATTTGTTAATAATATATTTTCATTAGTTGTACCGTAAATGCGATTTCACTATTTAGATTTATATTATAGAAATATAGACAGGATATAAGTAGGTACAACTTATGTTTATACTATTTTCAGTATTTTATATATATTATATGTGATATCTTTTAGCTGTTGACAAGCGTTTGATGGCCGGAGAAAAACAAATCCCAAGATGCGCGGTATATATTGTTGATATTAACGCACGAGCGCACCTTTCTCGCATGTAAAACTTAATTTTAGAGGAGACCGATTTATGAAGGGAAATACGTTTCACCGATACTACATAATGTGAGAAAGAGAGAGTTGCTTCGCTAATAGTGCACCGTCTGCTTTATCGTATTTTGCAATTTCCGCATTAATGGACCGTATTATAATCGCCGGGATGAACGCGTAATTTGAGATCGCGAGTTATCGTGGATCTTGAAGGAGATATATTATTTATTATCAGAGTTATCTCACGATATTTACGTTGATACTTACTTATGCTCTATCATTTTCTACACATTTTCATATAGAGGCTACATTTATAATAATATACTTCTCGGTTTCAAATTAGTATTTGTGTAATTTTTGTCTCCACATTGAGGTTTACTATTATATATAATTTACTAATTTGAATGCATTTTTTATACAAGCAGCATCTCAAGGAGTTAATTTTATTTCAATGAGATAGAAAACAAAAAAAGAGGAATAAGTAAACGATGAAATAAATTGATATTAACTTCAATTCGTAATCTGTCACCAAATTATTGCTGCCGAGATTATTCATTCGAAGCATTTATTTGAAAGCTAGCATCGTTCCCGAGCTAACATTAACCTGACGAAAGAACGGTACTCCATGCAAAAAGCTCGCACAGTTTTAAATTACGAACGGGGTATCCACCCCGAAAGCTTCGTCCCGTAAAGTGTTCATTTGGAAACTTTCGCGAGCGCGAAAGCTCGCAGAAACTTCGAACTTTCGCGGCGCGATGCGAGGCGAGGCGCGCCTTTCTATCTCACCCTTAGGCGACAGCGGGTTTACTCCGCCGCAAGTCCCGAGGCACGTGGAAGCGAAAGATAAGCTTCCTCGCTCGAAAAATAAAACGAATGCGAGCGGCAAACGGCGCTCCGGCGCGTAAGTTATGCCGCAAATTATGCAATTAAAAGTCTTGCGGACAGATGTGGGTCCCGCTTTTCGCGCGCCCCGTCTTCCGTACTAACGACTTCCGTTGCGTGGCTACGGTTGCGGCGGATGCGTGTTGCCGGCGAAAACTCTTTTCGACTAATTCGCAACGAATACCAGAATGAATTAATTGGGTACGCTGTGTAAAACGAAGAGAAGATTATGACGCGCTACTTCCCGTCGTATAAAACATATTCGTATGAGAATACATAAAACGTAAAACGTTCCATGCGATTGTATATCAATTATTTATAAAAATAAAATGCATTCGGTTTTAAAATTAAAAAAACGAAAAAATTATCAATTTAGATATTCTCTTAGTTTCTTTAGCTTTTCTGAATCTATATCTCTATTTAAATTTATTTGTTAAATTTTTATGAAATTTTATCGATGAAAGTCACAATACGTAGTCACCATGATTGTAAATTGAAACGAATGTCAGTTATTTATTCTCGTTAATTACGGAGAACTCATGAATGAGATGCATCACAAGTGTGATACGAAAATCATTCAGTTAGAAACATGATAAATTTATTATATAGCAACGAAGGTGAAAGTCTCACGGAAAATCGCACTTTGCGCAAAATGATTACAGAAATGTTGAAACGGCGCTAAACGTCCAACCACTTCCCGCATGTAACGATATATACATATACATATATTAGCGAACATATATGGCAAATTCTCGAATCGCTCATGAAATATGAGTCTCGATACGCTGTATGACTCGCACCGTACTAATTTCGTGCAATTTATATCAAGGTGCGATATTACGTATATTGCGAGGTCCGTATACTGTGCTGCGAGAACAGAGCAAATTAAATTGTATACCGTACACACAAGATTGCTATAAATCACTATTGATCCGCGTAACAACATGATGAACAATGGCGCTTACAGTCCGCCGTTGAGAGTAAAAATTATTTCTTATTTATCTGAACGTTTGTCTCTCTGATTACAACATCGCCATACGTTAAACGAAAGACAACTTCCAAAGCTACCTGTGTCAGCAATCTTGATACATTTCATCGAACGTATACGAATTAATTATTCGGTATATACAAGATAAGAGCACAAATGAGTCCTAAAGTTTCAACTCGTCTTTAAAATAAAAAGTGCAATGTTAACTCTCCAGAGTTGAAGGACGTCAAAATTTGTAACACAGTTACTGGCACTGAATCTGTAAAATCCATTTAATTTATGTTGAGTAAAGAGTACGAATTTCAAGAAACTAAAATGACATAACTCATCTAAAAAAATTGTATGTGTGTGTGCGTGGGTGCGTGTGTGTGGGAATATTACGTTTATTTTAATAATAATAATTCAAATCAGATGTAACATGAAGAATATAATATTGAATAGGTCCAACAGACTCGCTAATAGTCAACTCCGAACTAAAGCTCTGGATTAAAGTAAAAAATAACTAATTAACATATTTTCTCGTCATTGACTCCTTGTGTTCTAAAATATGTATTTCGCCTACAAAGAATATATTGCGAATAATTAAACTTTTCTCGCAATTGCGGGTGTATGACACGCGCTAGAACCGGAACGAGGCAAATAAAAGACCTCGCCGATCGATACGTAAAATAGGTTAATCGCGTCATCGTTCATCCTCCCTAAGTGCAGTCTCCAACATACTGTGTGCCTGTTGTGCGACTGCACAAATAGCCTATTCAAGTTGCCGATTTAACGGAAATCGCACGGTCGATAGGCCCTAAATGTCGACCCCGACCCATTACGGAACGACAGCGGCACGCACACACATGTGTACGCACCTTTCGCGTCTCACGCGCTATGTGAGAGATACGTTCGGCCTTTGCGAGTGCCGCTCGGTCTATAATGACACAGTTGGTGTTGCAATACGACGAGCGAAGATCGATGAGAAGAGTCTTCTTCGCGAGGAGAAATCGGGAGTCAATGAGGTGGACTAAATGCTTGCTTGTTAAGTTACAAAAGCATCCTCGGGCTATTCATTCAATGACAATTGACTACTCGAAATTCAACGTATGCTCAGTAATCCCTTTAGCTTGCCGATAGGTTGTATAAAACAGGATTAATTAGGGAGAATAATTGTAACGTGGTATTATAATTAAATATGGATCAAAAATCTGTTATTAATAAATTATTTGACAATTCTTTAACTCACAATCAGTTACAATTATTATGATTTCTCATGTTTCTTCATATAATTACTTACGTCTAATTTTTTGCTTGTTAATTTGTTTTAATATACTTAATATCCTAAATAATTCAAACTATACAGAAATATACCAATGTGATCAACTGACACTAAATCAAATAATTTTCATGTTGTAAGCAGTAATTTCACATTTACTACAAGTTTACGACGTAAACTTATAACATATCGACAATGTAATTTTATTAAAATAACTATTTCTGGAAGATAAAAATTTTGCTTTACATGTTCAAATTTTTTATATAATTATTCGTCCCTTTTCTTATACCTATTTTATTTTTTTAAAAACTTTAAAAACTTTACAAGGATTTTAAAAAAATATCGTAAATTTATAATATTTTACATCGCAATAGTTTTGGAAAAATTTGCATAATTGCAAAGATAATAAAAAACTTCTGCCATTGCACGAGATTGAATACAATAAATTGAAATTATACGATGTAAAATTTTATCACAATTTCTTTTTTAACTATTTATTACATTATTACAAGAAGCATGGTTGTATGCAATGTTTAGATGTATATGTGGATGTATACGATGTGTCCACAATGTATTGAGCTCGGGTCCGTGGGTTTGCTAAGCCCAAATGACTGTGCGGATCAGTCATCCCTGCGGGAATTTTGATTACGAAAAAGTTTTTAATTGCTTTTGCCATCTAATAAATCTCACTCGAAGGTCTTATAATTAAAATTCGTTCTATTTTCATTATGAGTTTCACCCAGATTATCATTATATCGTATTCATATGTTCCACTAAATGCACAAAGGTAATTGCAATTAAAGCTATCAACTTCGTCACTCTCTGTTTTGACTATACATATGTCTGGTCTCACATAATTGTACTTAATTTAAATTTGATTACATTTTGTTGTTCGTGAATAAATAACTTTAGTCACTACAATTTAAAATTAACGATATAATAATTATCGCATTAAAATAACATTTTTATGAATATTGTTTTTCATTCAGAATAATTTTCTAGATTATTATGTAACATAATTTAAAATATTACATAATATAATTTTCCAAATGATTATAATTATGTAATATTACAAAATTATACTTATCTTGAAAAATGGCTATAACGTATCTTTAATAACTGGTTACAGATAAAATTTTACGTCTGTGATATTTTTTCAGATTTCCACAATCGTCCCTATGTCAGTGGATTGTTGTTAGAATAAACATGCAATTTAATACTTTCACAGGAATAGAAGCTCTGAAGTGGTAATATAGTACCGCGGGAGTTATATTGATATTGCTTGACGTGTGCCTGACCGGTCTAGGCAAACAATGATGCTCATAATACTACAAACTGGTTTCAGCCGTGAAAGATAGCCTGGCTGCCAATATAAGATACATCCCATGATTCTGAAAACGCTCCACCCATTCGTAGGGAAAGAAACGTTTGACTAAAATGATCTGTTATTAAAGCTCTATTCAAAATCATTTTCGAAGATGGACAAAGTTTACAAACATGATTTAAATTGTTAATTATAAATCTTCCATTACACAATGTAATCTTCTTAGAATGCACGTTGAAACGACAACAAATAAACATGATGCAATTAATTAAACATTGCAATTATTTCACTAAACAATCAGTCTCGTCAAAAGTTCACGAAAAATACAAATTTTCCTCTTATTAAGCAAACAGCATTGGGATTGTACCGTCACATTGCCACAACATCGCGGCGCGTTTGTGCCGCCAATGACCGCGGCAGCGTTGAATAATAGGTTCGCGACGCAGATTGATTCGAGTTGCGTGCAGCGAATGCAACGTGTATTCGTTCGACGTAGGAAAAAATCGGTACTAATTTTCATAAATCAAATCGGGCTACGAATGAAATTTAATGCGCGGCGTGTTTCGCTTTTCGACTGATTTATCTCCCGACGCGCGGGGAAATACACCGAGAAAAGCGCGCGGTTCCTCGACGTGATCGAGGCTCACGGAGTGCGAGAGCAAGTGCGAGAACACGTAGAAAATCCCTCAGCATGTGGAAATCATCCGGCGATCGCGCGGCAGTGTCGGCAACGCATATATGTTACACTTTCTCCACCAACAGCCATAGATTCCACACGCCCACAACTGGGTCATTATTTCTCCAATTACAACTTTCGTTGTGCTTTCCGGATTCATGAGAACTCCATGGATTCACGATACCGCATAAATCCACGACCAATTAGCCCCGAACTGCGCAACGTAGGTAATAGATTGTCTCCGTCAGGTAGACAAAACATTTCCATGTACAGGAAGTAAAACCAATGGGGGGGGGGGGGGGTAGATAAGAAGGAAAATACATATATGTATTTCATGTACGAATGTCGTATATGGAAGGTACTCTATCGGACATTCGTCGCCCTGGCGTCAACGGTAATGGTATATCTGTCTTCCGTCGGGAAGCAGACATTAAATGGGAAATCCGACAGGTCGTCGATAAAGCCGATTTTCGCACGATAAGGTATAATCATGTACATACGCGGCGCGAATAATTTCGCTCGTGTACACGTGCTGCAACGCGCCCGCGTCATTACGCGGCGTCGTTCGCGCATACACAAGATAAATCCGAGATACTCAATCTCCTTGACAATCAATCAGAACGGGAACTACTGCTACGCTTTCACTGTGAGCGCCGTTCGTAGGTATTCACTTCACGTATCCCTCGCTACTTGCAGCTTCCCCGTCTATCTCGCTCCGACAAAAACGACAGATCAATTACCGCTACTATTTGATTTTCCACCATTTTTCTATATACGCTCGATCACAATACCGACTGCTTTATGACTGCCGCTTTTCTTTTGTTCTTTTACGCTCACGTTAAATGGCAAGATATAATAGACGATAAATTACTTGGAGCTTCTAGAGATGTTAGGAAGAAGGATTTATCACTCTGCAGTAAAAAGATGCCGCAATATCGATCTAATTACTTCGCTGATGATCTCAGCTTTACTACCGCATTATGTTTTATCTCTCGACGTATGAAAATCTTCCTGAACGTGCGCGTGGCATGGCGGCACATTAAAGTGCTTATTACAAGGCGTGTAATGGGTTTCCGCGCGAGTCTCCCGCTCGGCTCGCGCCGTTCTGCGCTCGTGCGCGAGTCTCGGCAAGCAAACGAGAACGACAATCATTCGGCCGGAATACGAGTACGACGCGGCGTCGCGCCGAGCCGGCTCCATGCGAATTAAAGCGCGTATAATGAGTAGCCAAGGGTGGCAATCGTTCAATTAATATCCGAGCGCGAACGTCCGGCTGGAAAGTCGATACGTATATGTACACTTGTATACCGATCATTTCAGCAGTAAGAAAGCTCCGCACGTGTTTACGTATGTACGAAGTATATCAAAAGTCGTGCACTTTCTCCTAATTGCAGAGAGATCTAATTTCAGCTGCCGAAACTTAATTCACCGGTACCGATTAATTTTTATTAACATCTAGATCGAAATAAAATCAAATTACTACCTAGTAATCGAAATTTATCTTTAGAATTTCATCTTTGATCTTTCCTTTGAGCTGTCATTATATTTAATAAAACACGTATAATTGTTTGTACATACATGCAAAGAACGTTAAAGTATTTAAAAATTTAGTTAGATACAGATCTAAAAATAATTTTATCGGACCATCAAAATAATTGGAATACTTAAACGTTGAAAACAATGCTAGGATTGTCACAAAAATGAATTTTAAAATTCATCCCTGACTTTTCCAGGTTTTTCAGATAAAAATGGGAAATTTCCATGACCAATATAAAATATGTAAAAATTTTAACATAATAAAAAATGTAAAAAATTTTAACATTTAAAATCAACGATTGTAAGAAAGCTTATATTATTGAAAATAGCGATCAAATAAAATTACTGAATAAAATATAAATTTTATTTTTTTAATTTTTTTAAAGTGCACGAGTTTTGAACGTATTTGACTATAAACATCAGATATAGTATTTAAAAAATTATAAAAATTATTTGAAATAAGAGCAGTTTAAGGGAATTGTAAGCAAAGTTCAAAATTTCAGTCTTTTATATATTTTCCCTGACTTTTTCCATTTTTCCAGGTCTGTGGTAACCCTGAATGCTGTAAAAAACGTTAACAATTTAAGCGTTTCACAAAGTTATTTGGATCCAACGAAATTATTTTCAGATCTAGTAAAATTTTTAGATACTTCAGCAAAATCATTCTTTCTGTGTATACATATATTATATACAAGATTAAAAAATACTCGAATCTTATCAAGGATTAATTACAATACATCAAAAGGAACTAAAAGCTACAAGTTTATTCCTGCGGCTAATCTGACCAATTCGAAACTACTCCTCTTACCGAAGAATTATGGTTACGGAGACAAGGCAAATTCCCGTCGGCGTTCTCAGCACCGTGAGATTAAACGATTCTAAATTATCGTCACACACCGTGTAGAGACACTTTTACGCATTTACGCGACACATTAGATGCTGCGATGCATCAAATGACTACGCGCAAAGGCTGGATAATAATGATAATCACTATTGCGGAGACACGGAGATAATCTTTTTCCTTCTTCTTCGATGTGATGCGGAATTTACCGCCGCGCTCTGACTCGTCGTCGCTGGGATCGTGTCTTTTTTGGGGTACAACGACCGCATAGGCGGATTATGTGGTACGTTCCGCCTGAGATAACGACGTAAAGAGATACGATTACGAGCTTATGAAGTACGAGCATAGGCAAAAGGAAAGGGAGAACGGAAGAGATGCCGAGACGGATTAAATAGAGAATACATTGCATTCGTTTAGTTCACTTTAGTTTCGAAATAGAAAACTTGACACACGTATTAATGACAGAATCACAATGTATCTTATTCGAAAAATACCAAAATATACGAATCATATATGTATAATCTTATACTTTATGATCATCGAAAGATTTTTATGAATATATAATCAGCAAATGCAACACGATATTATTTCTTCGTTAATAATTTCTTGTTATCATTATTTGAGTTTTACAAAGTTCGAATAGTTCTATTTCTTAAATAAAAAAATTTATGAATTTTTATTCTATACATTTATTTAATCAATTATGATCAAAGTATCTAAAATACTAGAATTGTGCTTATTAACACTTTTCACTGAATATTATAGCAAGTCATCCTTTTAATTAATAATATAATAATATTAATAACTATTATAGAACAACATTATTTTATATTACCGTGTTATTTTATAAAAATTATTTAGATGTTTAAAGAATTATTCAAAATACTAAATATCCATTAAATAATTATTGTATGATAATGTTACATTGTAAAGATCTCAATTAAAAATCATTCCTTCATCATATTCAATATATTTTGTAGCAATATGTACAAAAGTATTCAAATAAGAATTGATTGAAATCTATCGATAAGAATAGTTCATCCATATTTATAATATTTCGATGACCAATAAATGCAACGCAGTACAATATAAAGCTATTGATACAATAACGATATAAATTTCGATATTAACTAATATATTATGCATCAGCTTACGTAACATAAACAATCTTTAAAATTACGAGTAAAAATTCATGATTTATATGAGAATTTATAAAATTATTAATACTTGGTATTAATTATAAATAATTATTTATTATGAACAAGTGTAATATAAAATAATATTGTGAATAATTATAAAATAACTGCAATATATTGGACAGATGTACTTGTTGATATTTAACTTGCATAGCAATGAATTGAGATATAATAAAAGCCTGATGGGAAATGATTACGCGATCAATATTGTACAACGGTAAATATTCGCGCGCGTAATTTCAATCATAAATTAAAAAAAAATATCCCCCTTTCGTACATATTTCGAATATAAAATCTTGCGTTTCATAACATCCCGAAGAAGCGACCGTAAGTTTTTGCGAGGAAAGACCAGACACCGCAATCCACACGAGGTATTTCCGACACGCACACTCGTAACGTGCGTATATACAGCCGCGAGGGCCAGTAGGCACTTTTACGCCCACACAACTTACGATCGGACGAGCTTTTATGTGTCGGTACTCGCCAGTACACAGATACCATCCAATGACAGCGGCGACGGCGGCGGCTGCTTAACGACCGAGAGAACAGGAAGTCGCAGTGCGTACGTACCTACGTGCGTAGATGCGTGCGAAGAGTCCGGAGAGTTATACACGTGTGCATTCGCAAGAGCAGAAGCGGTTTCTTAGTAGGAGGAACAAACGGAAAAGCTCGGAGAGCCGGAATCGCAGTTTCCGCGCCCGCTTTCTCGGATCTAACGGCTGCCAATCGATTCACCGATTTACGGTAGCTACTTTCACCGATTTCCAATTTGATCCCTCGCATTGTAGCGCGACAGCGAGATATGATGCATCGCGTGCGCGCACGGATTTTCCGCGCGTAATGGATCTCTCACGAGATCACGTAAATCGAGTTCTCGTTTCGAGGGAGGTACGCGGTTTAATTGAATTTCGTTGACCACAATCATGCGGCGACATTCCGTTTCAGTTACCCGCTTCAATAATTACAGTCTCGTGATTGCGCGTGTGCATTCTAATCGGAGACCATTATCTCTGAACCTGAACGCGCGTCTTTCTCGCAACGATTACTCTACCTCCCTTTCAAGTTGATTAAATTGGAAATGATGGCGCAATTAACAGTTCTATTGGTATAGATAAATTCCCTACAAACGGAGCTACACCGAATCGAACGGATACAATATTCTTCCTGCTTAAGAAGCGCAATTCACAGCTGAAGGATGCGCTGGAGGTGAAAGGCACGACGAGGCCGACTACCAATTAAATCGTACCTTCAAGAGGACCGCCGAGAGACTACTCGGATAACTCGCGTGCGGCTTGTCCAAGGCGGATTTCTCGACGCGGCTCTATGAGCTTACGAAGTAGCCGCATGGTTTTTGCGGCGCCCGTAGTTTTATGAGGCTAATTTATTAGCCGCCCGGACATGGAACATCACGGAACCGTTCCTCGGGCGGTTCTATCCTACGCGCGAGCGCGCGCGCTCCCCGGGAAGCGCAAGAAACCGCTCAATCTTCGTTCCAATCTTCCTAAAGTACAAGTGCTTCGATCCCTGAGATTTCTCCGCGTCGCTTTCTTGCCGAGGAAAGCCGAATACAACGGCGACGTCGATATCTTCAAGGCAGAACATCCAATGTCACAAAATATCATCATAAATTATTGTGTACACTTTTTTTCATTCTTGAGAAATGTACATCTCTTTATGCCATTTCAATTTCTAAACATATCTGCAGTTGTCATCGCAAGTCAATGAAATTATATTACTCATACAATTGTATTATTTGTATTATCTTTATCATCGCATCGTTGGAAATGTCTTGAATTGACGATACAACGTTCTAAACCTATTCTATAATTAAGCGTGAATTGTAAGTGATTGCAGTTGTAAGAATTGATCAATCACAATCGATATTCTTCTCGTATTCGACTGTGATTGGTCAATTTTTACAACTACACTTACGCAATTCGTAAAATCGGTTTAAAGATCAAATCTACACAGAAAAAGGAACTATTTTTAAATCAACCATAATATGCTCATATATATAAGCAAAAATATTGTAATCTTGCTTTAAAAATTTTAGTCTTGAATTTGTATTGATATAAGATTTTTAATTGAGCAAGTCTTGAATTAAGTGCAAAGTAATACTTGCATCAAAATAAATTTAATCAAATCAAGATTGATATCTTTGAAGCAAGATTATAATATTTTTGCTTATATAGGGTAAATTAGGGTATTATAGCCATAAGGAAAAGATGGCCATAGACCATAATTTCTCCAATAATTGATAAATAGTGCATTTTTATAGTCATCCTTAAAGATAATCAATATTTACAGTAGTTCATATGAGTACACTGTGTCCAAAATAACATTATTATAAATATTATCAAATATTTTTTCTTTCGATTATCTGCAAAGTTTTGCACGTGTCTGCTAAAAACTGTTATAATGTCTAATAAATTACAGTTAAGTTGCCATAATCAACATTACATACACAATAAAGGTACGTAAATTGCAATGCATACTTTGTAATATTTTGATAAAATTAAAGTTCTGTTAAGTATTTTCTCTTTAATTTCGATAGTATTTATTACTTTAAGCTTCAGTGAAAGTAATATCCCAAATATTGTTAAAAAGTAACAAGAATAAATGTATGTTTTTTGCATTTTAAAAAACTATGGCCATCATATCTGAGTTTACCCTATCAGTATATTATGGTTGATTTAAGAATAGTCTTTTTTCTGTGTATAGAGACACGCTTTTAAGTCGTAACGCGAAGCGCGTATAAAATGAATACAAAGCGTGTAGAATGCGATTTACGGAAACAAGTTGTCGAGCAATGTATCTTCCGCTTCCCGAATGCTACCACTGCGTTGTCGTTACTATCTTCGCCGCTACCTTCGCGAAGCGATGACAACCAGCAGAGGCTATCTTATCGCAATCTGCAATCGAAGCGACGCGACGCGTAGTTACGTGTTTTATAGCCCGTTACTGTTTCATGCGTGCACACATAGTAGGATATGCGCAGCACTGCAACCCGTTCGCCGGATCCGCTCGGCAATTCGACGATGTGACCAAGGGTATCATTAGAAATTCGTCTCACTTTTTGCACGGATCAACGCCGGAGGCAGCAAACAATTATGCAATCCGTTGCCTTCCTGGCTTATGCAAAAGAGTGTCCACCCTGTGTAAGTGGGCATTTCATTACTCTCATAATTATTACGTAAATTACCGAATAATTATGTAGCTTTTAATCGGGATCGTCAACCTGAACGAATGATACACGTCTCGATAGCCGAATAAAAAACGAGATAGCATTATTGATCAGCTATTATTTTTTTCGTTTTAATTCATTATCTTTTTCTTCGGAAAATTATATCGACATTTCTATGTAATTTTATGTAATTTTGCATAACAAGTAATAATCAATAACTGTCTGAAGGAATGATACGCGTTCTAATATTCAAAGAAAGAAGTGTATTATATAATATTTTTGCGCATTAACATTTTATGAAAAGTATGATAGCTTTAATCATTAAAATTATATAATTTAATAATTTATTAATAATTTTTAATATAAAATTTGAAAGAAAAAAATAATTAATTAATAATTTACTTGTATTATTTTAGTATAAAAAGAAAAAAGAAAGAGAAATAGGGAGAACAAATAATAAATAATGAAAGAATATTATATTTTTATGAATCTTGGGGATAATCTTAGCAATAACATCAGCCTAAATGTCAAAGGTTTTATAACAAAAAATCGACGCAAGAAATTACGAAATAAAAACTTGCGTAAACTTTGAAAATTGCTATGACTTTTATCAAATCAAAATGTGACACTTATGTATTGAGGACTCAACTTTTTACTCAAACTTTTTACTCAACTCGTGAAATAAAAGTATAGTTCTACTGACTTCAGTAAAAGCTAAAAGCAATAAAAAGCGAAGGTGAAATTCACGCGGTATGATATTGCGGCGCAAAGGTACCTACGCTTGAAATACATTCGAAAAATTCAACGTAGAGAAGCGGAAGCACCATGGGAGGTAGCATCATAGCGTTCGAAACGATCATGAAATCGTGTTGCCGCGCGATAGAGTACGCGTGGGCCGGCGTTTCCCGTTTCTGTTGGCGGCGCCGAGCTCATGCATTCGCGAGATTAAGGCAGAAGGAGATCAACGGATAACATGGCGGAGATATATATTGGTGGTTTACACAAAGGTTGAGACCCTGGTCCGAACGGTTGTAAGTCGAGGCCCGCAGCCTTCAATCATTGTCAATCGGTTCTGACAGAGCACCGTTATGGTGTCTTCGTGCTATCGTCGTCCCATAGGATACACCTATACCATTCTTTGACAACATTCCTACGTCGCCACGCAGTCCCGTTCTTCGCGAATATTTGCGAGGGCACATCACTGACATCATTAGTGTCATATTGTGTACACTGTTAAGTTCGCAAAAAAAAAAAAAAATTGCTCTTTGCTGCTTTAAAAAAATTATTACAAATGCTTCCTATAATTAAAACTGTCATATATAACGTATGAGGATATTAGCTTCTAATTACAAGTTCGACAATCCTTCGTCATATTAATTCAGCGAAATCTTCGTGTGAATACACAGTCATCAAATAATATTAGATACAGAAGATATATTGTGAGATGTGTAAGAGATATATATTGTTAGATACAAAAGATATATTATAGGAGATAGAAATATTTCAAGTACGAGATTCTACCGTTTTACGAGACTAAACAATGTTTGTCGTCACTTATAAACGTAGATATACTGACGGCGAAAAAGACGTGCGACATACAATAGTGTCGCTCGCTAAGATTGCTCTGCTCGTAACCAGAGACATTGATAAGTAGGATAAGTAAAATCGGAGACTGGGGTACGAGAACGCAAAGGATGTTTGATCCAAGCAAATAGATTTTATGAGCCCGACCGTTCGCGTACGTAACAGTTAACTCGGGCGAAGTGCCTCTCCATGGCACATTTTCTCTCAGCGCAGGACGATAAGCGCAAACGACGGATGAGGAAAAAAAGTGATATGGGGAAGGGGAAGAAGACAGCCGGGCGAGATACGAGATGTAAATATTCGTGAAGCGTACGTGGGTGCTGGACCCCATAGTAAAGATACTAGACCGACAATGCAGGTGCGCATCCCAAGCAAGAACCTTCTTGCTTAAGAAGCAACTACCTGCAAGAGCACAGAAAGGTTTTTTGATTTTACTGAAGTACCTAAAAATTTAGCTAGCTTTAGATAATAATTTTGTTGGACTATCAAAATAATTATCTAGAACGCTCAAACTTGTTGCTAGAATATCGAAACTTTTTACAGTATGGCCCATCATGCTTAATATTCCTGCGTAATTATTTTGATGTAACAAAATTATTTTCAGATCTGTATGTAACTAAATTTTGAGATACTTCAGCAAAATTGTTCTCTCTGTGCACGTGCTCTATCGTAATATAGTCTAACGAAAATTCAATATGATAACATATGTATAATCTAACGATACTTATCGATACAATACTTATTATTTCTCAACTGTGCAAGTAATAGAAGAGCAGCCGATCGAGCGATTTGCAGATTTTAAATCTTGTATAATCCATTCTTACATTACTTTCTTATCTCTTGAGCGTTCGCTGTAGACTACGTTTCGTCGATAAATTTCGTAAATTTGTTTAATGTAAACAAAAGAGAAGAAGAGACTGTAATCTATTCATACTCTTCAGCGAAACTATAAAATATTTCAAAATCACATTTTTTTATACATATATTAGAGAAATTTTAGAGGAAATACTCATATGTCACATTATCGGAAATTTGCGTTTTTTTTTTAAATTTATTTTTCTTGAATACCTATTCCTTGAATCAAATTGGACGTTGTATGCACTAGCCGTATTGTTATGCAAATTACCATGGCGTCGTTCTTGTGACATTATCTTATCGCAATAAAATGAACCGCACACTTTGAGTAGCAATCCCGTGCTAATAACGACGAGTTCAATTAAACTGTCGTAAATGATGGCTGAAGCAACTGTCGGTGGGCCAACCCTCAAAGCGACATAACGAAGAAACAACCCCGCCTTTAATATCTGTTCTCGCGAATTGCCAGCAACCCTTTATCCAGAAGAGAGTGAAAGAAACCGGGTCGGAGCACGTGGCCTACACGTGTTTAATTGCGAATTGTAAGGGTACATCATGTCTCGAGAGAGCATTCGCGGACGCACCCAACCGATATCTCAAATCCGTGAGAGGCACACGAGTGCATTAATTAAGACCCCTCGAAAAGGGTTAAGGCAATTAAAAGGGTAATCTTCCAAATAATTTAAATTTCACAGCCACGGTACAAAATCTATTAAACAAATTGATTGGAAATTTCAACAATGTATATTCTATTCTTTGAATTTAAATAATTATCTACACTGTTGGAAAATTTATGTGAAATTTAACATTTCGCGTGTCCCAAATAGCCCACTCAAATTTATATGTGTTAATTTAATTATAAAAACATTACAACTAAAAATCGTTGATTATAAACGATACACACACACACAACTAAATGTTTGAATAAATTAACTATAATTCAACTAGATAAAATACACTGTAAGCAAAATTGTACGACTGGTAGGCCACTCCATATAATTTTACGACTTTCGATACTCGTGGCATTTTAAAAAGCAGAGAGTAACTGGAATTTTGTAATCATACCCGCGAACAGGATCCCACATATCTAACCGTACATGGAGAGCATACGCCTGATTACTTTAATTGCTTCGCGGAATTACCTATCTGTAAGCAGCTTTCTTTAATTGCACTTTTATCGTATATCATTTCAGGATAATACGCTAATGGCATAATCATCACGTTGTAAAGAAACTTACCGTTTCGGAGGCGACATTCTTGACTTCCGCTAGAAGGACTGCAGCAGGTGAGAGATAAGTCCGGACGAAGTTCTCCAAGTTGCCATGATAAGCACAAACTAGGATATCCCGTGCTTGTCTTATCAGTAAATTCATAACATTGTCGCCGTAAATTGGACCGAGCAAATTTCGGACCAGAGAAGCGAAGTCCCCACGATTCTGTAACGCAATAAAACGATTTGGTGATTTTTATATGAAAGCTAATTTCAAATTATTGCACATTTTATATTATAATTCATTTTTGTTGCACGTACAAGACACAGCGAAACATCTATGAAAAGTGACACATATTGTGTGTGAAACGATTATAAAAATATAATAAATAATAATAAGAGCAATTTCTTTTAATCAAGAATCTTTCATAAATGCAATGCAAAAATCGCCACGGCTCATTTTGTAGACTACGCATCGCAACATTGATCACACATTTTCAACACATGTCCGGATACCGGAAGCAATCGAGACGGAAGGAATCGATCAGTTTCGCAGATCCATTCATGGAATTACGGTGGCCACACGCAAAATCTGTTACTGACAGTTATCCCCCTCGACGTGAGGGTAAACAAGGGGAACGTGATTTGGATTCTGTGACAAAAGCTGGCAGAATCTCTGGCCAGGGGTGCAGCAACACCCACGGGAGAGAAACGTCAATATTCCTCCCGAGCACATCGCTTAAACCAATACCGGTTTAGAACATTATTCCTGAAGCGCATCTGTGCAAAATCGTATCAGCTGCATATAGTGCTTCCATTGATATCCTTAACTTGCCAATGCAAACAGAAGCATAAAATAAACCAATGGCTTTTGAACATTATCGTGATTCTACAACGTACTAATAATTTATAATAAGGGCTGGCAATATCTGAATGGACGCTTTGATTATGCTTTATATTTAAAAAATTCCCCTCTCTCATCTCTTTTCGAAAAATTATTTTACAATTTATTTCAACATTAAATTAATTTTTAAATTAATTATTTTAATAAGTAGAAAGTAAAATCTCTTCTCTTCCGTAAATTTCCTGAAAATAGTTATCTTTTTCTATAACGGTACTTATTTAATATCATATACCTACATAGCAATACATTTACATATTTAATTATCCAAATTTCAGTTGTTAAAAGTGCAAAACGTTTTCTTAACTTTCCAAGTCTCCTAAATCCCCGATAATTCAATAAAATCGACATGAAATATCGCCTCAACCTAGATCTCCATAAATAGACACACGTTTCCAACAAAATTCCAATTTAAGCAACCAGTTCTCCGCATACCTCCGATAAAAGCAGTCTCTTTTGCGAAACGTCGATATTGCGCCATTTGCGTAATCTCCCTGGCATCGCTTTCCCACCGAGATTCGAATACCAACGTGGACAAGTGGCTGTGTCGTCTTGCGTCCGATGTGGGTGCATTATATCGAGCCGCATCACCGCCTCAAAGTGCATAAACATTGAGGTTTAGCGAGGGTATGCGAGAAACGGAGGGAGACCGCGCGGTGTAACCATTATACGTGTGCCTGATCGCCCACGTATTTCCGCCCTCATAGTGCGGATGGTCGACCACAACGCGATCGGCAAGAGTGTTGAAAGCGCACGAGACTTGTCTTTTCGGAGAAATGCACACCACCGTCAAGGGTTTTACGTGGGATCTGGGTGATCGAGAGCAAAACCGGATGTGGCAAGTATGTGCGAGTAGTACAAAAAGTGTGACTACAATATACAGATTACGACTGCGTGCTCTCATGTGTGTGTGTGAATAATGTTCTTTATTTAAATTCAAGTAGAATTTACTTCGGCAAAATTTTAAATTGTTAAAGCTCATTTATTTAGATAATTAATATTAAAAATTAAAAAATTGTAAAAAAATGGAATTTCAAAAAGCATTCGCTTAAAATTGATTAAATAATCTACAACGTACTAAATGAATAATGAATTTTCTGAGATAATCTGTACAATAATTTGTATATCATTTTTAACATGAAAAATTTTTATCATAAATATAATAATCAATATACAAAATTTAGACATCGTGAAATTTAGATCAGATAATAACAAGGAATATCTTTAAGTGAAAGATATTTTCAAAACAAAAAACCTAATGATGATTAGTAATAATAATTATTAGATATTATACACGATTATTCACGTAGGTATGTCATAAATTTAAAAAATTACTATCTGGGTTATAATTACTTCGGGAAGTACTGTCGATAATTCTTGTTCTGTCACGTAGTGCCATCCCACGGGGTGTGCCGATCATAATAACAGACCGACACGAGTCAGTACCAATATTTGACCACCCAAAATTTATGGGAAAGGGTAAGGCGGCACTATGCATAAAGGACTCGTTAGGGGAGGCGCGCATCTCCCGCAGGGGATTCGTAGGGATGAAAACGGACACATAGTTTGGATCCGCATATAAATTAACCGCGATTCACGTGGCAGTGGTTTTAATCGTCTACCTTATGGGCACACGTTGTTTATTAATGTGTTTACTCGTGTGAATAGGCAAACCGTGATTTACTGTGACCTATTCACGTGCTCAAGTGCTAATGCGAAGTGGTCTACGATGAGGGAAGAGTTTAACGTTCTTTTCTGAGAGAAGAGAATCCACAAAACGCGAGAGACTACTATTACAATAGAACTAAAACTTTATGAAATATCTACTCCCATGAATCTACAAATTGTTCAGAAATTAAATTATTTATGTTGCAAAACTACATTATAAAAATAATTGTAATTATCAAAAACAAAAAATAATACAATTTATTGATAATTACAATTGTTAATAGAGCTTTTTCGAAAGCATTGAGAAATGCATTTAGAAACAAAACATAAAAAGCTATTTCAAAACATTTATAGATGTACACGATTTATCAATAAAATATTTATTGATAAAATATTATAAATCGCACGAAAATATTAAAAATGTACCAGTATTTTTAGATAAATAGATAATGAAAGTAACTATTTAAAAATATAATTTTAATTACTTTTATTAAAACTTCTATAATTCACTAAAAAATTAATAGATCTAATAAATTCAAAGATATCCATGATAAATTCGAAAGCAACAAATTCTTCTTATGTACATAAGAAGAAAAACAAGATGCATCTTGTTTCTGATGTGGTACAACATGTTATCGCATAAGCGATGTATGTACTACTTAATGCAAAAGCATAAGAAAAAAAAGAACCAAAAATTAATGAACTTGATAACTAAGATGCATCTTATTGTACTATGTCGAACACTGCGTCAGAAAATGCGAAGATATTCGTTCCCCATTTTTTGTATGCACTTGAGCTAACGTGATGAAGGCAAAACATTCCGCCCGTGAAATTAGAATCATGGTTTTACATTGAGGTAGGGTCTTGATTAGTCCCTTTGTTTAGCAGTCCGCCTTGTACCTTGTATAATAGCGCCACTGCTCGTGAGCTCATCGCGGACGGTAATTTGCATTTTGATCGACGGAATCTCATTTCACAGCCGCAAAGTTATATGAAATTTTAGACAAAAATATTTTTTTATGTAAAGATCGGGGGTAACGCGAAGAGGACGAAATAATATGCTATCAATGAAATTAAAGAAGAATCTTGTGGAATTTCAAAAGTATACTAAAGAGATTTCAGAATAGTGAATAAAACAAAAGTAATGTAAATAAAAATTACTTGATTAAATTTTCTGAAAATTTATGTCGAATTTAATAAAAACAGAAAATAAAGATTTTTTTTAGAAAATAAAGGTTTTCAAACTTATATATAATTAAATTCGCATGTGTATGATTCCTCACATAATATTCGACGTGAAATTCAAAATCATAAAAAGTAATTTTGGAAATATAAAAAATATAACAATAATAATAAAAAATCGAGATCAAGATATCAATTGTACCTTAATTTTATATAGATATACATTGTGAAGCGATTCTTGGGAATAATGCTAAAATGAATGGCTAATGCGACAGTGGATTAAATTTCAACGCAGTTAAACGTATTTAGTCCGTGAAAGGGTCCGTAACTCCCTAGAATATTGATCAAGTCTCTCAGTTCCCCATTACATTACGCGTGTCGAATTTCAAATTAACCCAGACGCATGTCAAATTCGTCTCATGCACACGCTTACAACGCATTTACTTGTTTAGTCAGCTTCCGAATTTCCCATCGTTTTGCGTACGCACCCCCTCTTATCTATTACAGAGGATTTATTGCTCAAACACACATGCTTTAGATAAAAAGCTATTCAACATTTTCTCATAAAACGTACTGTAGGGGATAACACTATCTATAGTGTCAAATTTAATCTAATTTAAGTCGCCATTGCTCCAACACTCAACGTATCGTTATTTTTTTTATATTAAAACAATGATTAAATTTGAAACTATGTAGTGTCAAATTTAACCATTGTTAGTATAAAATAACGATATGATGAGTAGGCACAATGGCGACCTTAAATTAGGTTTTTGACACTATAAATTTAACAAGTGGACATTTAAATATTGCTTGACATTAAAATCTCTTTGGTTAGAATATTACGAATCGAAAATTGCAATATTCAAACATACTAAATTAATAATTCGCAACGCAAAATCACTGCGCACTTTACGTATCCAAAGATTCGACGAGGATTAAGAAAGTAGTACATGTATGTTACGAAATATTAAGAACCACCTGGCATGGGGCAACTCTCGACGATATTTTCTCGAGCGTGTCTGTCGACCGCCCATACAGCGAAGCCAAGCCAAGCCAGCCATGTATTCCCGCGAGCGCGATACGCGCCGCGACGCGACGTTCCGATAATTATCGAAAAATGCGCAAGGGGTCGGCCGTCATTAATTAAACAGCCGTACAAATACGGGGGAAACCTATCGGAAGCGAAGCGGCCGCACGCCGTTACACAATACACCAGAAGCAACCGCAATATCCATCAATGCTACGGTCTGTTCGGAGCCACGATAATGCAACGGACCACCGTTGCGAGCCGTTAGAGAGAGATTCGCGAAAGGGAGGCTGAGTCGCGCGAGAGAGACAGAGGGAAAAAAGAGAGAAAGAGAAGAAGCCGGGAGAGGTACGCAGCATGGAAACGGGCATTAATCAATCCGCGCACGTGGAAAGCAGCGGCGGTTTAGCCGGACGGAGCGGTGCCTCACTTGGCTTAATAAAGTTGCAAATCGTTTCTGCGCATGTACACGTCGTGATTAGACGCGTGACACGCGTTACGCTATCCGCGTGCATATCTATAAGAAGACCGTTTACGCCCGTTTAAAAAGCACCACGTGTCTGTCCGTCACGTTCTCCATCGTAGCAACATTCTCTCCGTCGTACGAGAGAACCCATGATACGTGAACGCCTCTCGTAACTTTTTTAAATGTCCGCCAATTAAAAAATCGGCCTACTATATACGCGTTATAAACGTAGATAAGAAGTTTGATATGATCATTTCTCGGATCAGAATTTAATTGAACGGTTGGTTCACTCACGATTTTTTCATGTATCACGATATCCAGCAATCTGATTTGATTTAATATATTTCTTGGGAAATTGTCGATTTCTCAAAAAGTTACATTAAATTAAATCATCGTTGCACAATTATGCACACATTATGCCACTTTAGATTGTCGGAAATTGCATGATAAACGAAAAATTTATGAGTAAACCGTTTCAATTATAAACTATGGTCAAACATTAGTACTTATCGTATATAAAGTATCAAACAAATGCAATCCATTACTTATAAAGACTAAACTTGTTAGAGATATTGTCGTCGCCTCGATTATTGACTTTATAACTTTCTTTTTATATATTTCTAGCTTCTGTGCACATCACATGTTATTGTATTCAATAAAATTTTTATTTACTAATTTTTACAATTTGAAATTTCATCCTAATTTCTAGATTTTATCTTGTACAACAATGAAAAACGAAATAGGATATCAAGCGCTTTCATAATCTCGTTAAACATATACTCGCTGCAATCGAACTGCTCGAGGACATTATATCCAGAGTGCATCAACCGCATCAAAGTTGATAATCTGACACGTACATTAATCATTGTCAAGCAGGACAGAAAATCATAATCACGCGGAAACAAAACGCACGTAAAAGTTCTATAATTACAGAAGATGTATCTTCCTCTGAAAGGTTATACCAGAAGTTAAATTGCACACTGCATATTATTTAACCATCTCTCAGACAAGATAAATCAGAGCTACTAAAAACAAGAACGTTCTAAAAGATAGCTAACTGTGAAGAAAAAATACCAACATATTTTTTCGTCTCTTTTTACAAAAGAAGCGTTATTTTTATCAATGCAGGGAATTCGTAATTATCTCTCTCTCTCTGTCTTGAGGAAGAAATAAATTTATTAATCTTCACATAAATTACGGGGAAATGTCATCGTACGCAAGCACCGTTATTAGCGAAACCGAGAAATCCGTGAGTTACCTTCTCGTAATAGCGTTCGCGCGACGAAAGATTAGTCGTTGCCACGGGTCGCAGTGACGGGTCACGGCTGCCACGGCACCCTGTATATAGGACGATGACGTCACCGTGGGTTACCTACGAGAGCGAAGTGTGTATAAAATGCATCCGGTGGGTGTGTCGCTCCCATACCCTTTGTAACTCCGACTGGCGCTAGGAGCGACGAGAGAGGCCGCTATTACAAACGCCGCCGTTTAACCGCCGCACGAAAGGGAAGGTAATCGTGCGCGCCGCGCCGCGCGCGGCCGTATCCCATTTTGTCAGCTTGAAATTCTGAATCTACCTGGGATCAATGTCGCAATCTTATCTTCAAGGCACAAATCTCGTCTCTATAGCTTTCTCCAAAATCCAACAAAAAAAGGCAAAAGGAAATTCTCGCGAGATGCACTAAAATGTCAGGTTCACGTGCCTGTCAGTTTAGCACGAGGCAATTTCTTTGATTTAATATAGTCAAAACTATTCGTCTCACCATAACAAGAGGTAACTACAGAGTTATTAAAAATAAAATCAGAATTCTAAAATAATTTATGATATTTCCATGAAATGATATATTAGTTTCACATGCACACGCGATATATTCATATGAGCGAAGGAAGACAGGAATGAGACCCAAAGAGCTAATCGTGAGCGGAGTAAGCGCTTTAATTCCCATAACTGCACGCTTAATTTGCGTTACACGCTAAATCGCGTGACGCTAAAAGATAGAGGAAACGATCTCGGATCGCGCGTCAGCACCGCGCAACAACTTCCTGAAGATCGGTTCTTCGGGGCCCGCGTCTATCGTATGTGTCTGCGTAAGAGAAATTTACTCTCGAATTAAAATTACTTTCGATGAGTTTTTGCCCACAGACGCGTTTATAGAAGTAGTAATTTAAGCGACTATTAAGACATCTCTTTTTTTTCTCACTAAATTCGCTGTTTATTAATTAACGTTCGATAACGGTCGACAATATCATCTATTACGTCAATAATAATGTATTCTCGTTAGCGAAGCCAGAAATCAGAGTACAAACGACATAAGCAAGAAGGACATTTTTCACTTAAGACTTCTCTGGTAGAAATGTATGCAGTTTTCCTAGACACCCATTCAGTTACTATCTAATATTACTGTATTCTCATTAATTGTGCCAATACTGAGTAGGAAATGGACAAGAACTTGATAGAGTTTTATTCGGTCCATTTCACAAGCAATTGGCTTGCTTATTAATCAATTTAATATCCATTATTTGTTGTATTTCTATGCAGTAAATGAACTCAGATTTTACGCAACTTTTGTAACTGCAAACAAAGCGGTTACATCCTGATTGGGATCCTAAGCAGTTTTCCTTCTCAGTTACTAGACAGAAGTTGGTGTAACTGTTTAGTAACTGCTCAAAAAATGCTTGAAATTTCTACCAGGGTTAAAAAGTAGATTTAAAAAGTATCGAAAACCTGATCTCATAATCGCATTTTCTATCTTTATTTGTTGGAAAGTAATTCCACGACAAAGAAATAATTCCAGTAATAAATACTCACGCACACTCGTATACTTACTGCATATGTATTTCGAAATAAATTGGGGAAAGTCAAATAATGTCGAATAACAGACGATAATAATGGAGATGTGACAGATCGCACGAGACGCTCATTTATAAACCCCTGTCGTTTAACTCTCTCCCGACTGTTCGAAAAATTCCGGAAGTTATTCCGCGCGAATTGGATTGACATTCTCTCCTGGAAACCCGTTCTTTACAGAAAGAAGTATCTTGCGAGACTTAATGACAGTTATTTGACCGCGTGCGTTTCGCGATGTTGACGAGGGTACTTACACCGTTTCATTTGTTTCTAGTATGATTCATGTGAAAATAGGCGACGAAGAATACTATAACTACATGAAGAATGTTGAAAGAAAGCTCGCCGCCGACAAGGAGAGTGTGCTCGCAGTATACTAATTAGTACTAATAAATACTAATCGAGTGAGTCACGAATAATTGCTGTTCGTGTTATCCAACTGTAACGCGAACGGCACTTTGCATGCGAACGAGCTTGCCGCCGTCCACGCCTGCGGAAAGTCGATTTCGTTACACCAACGCCACGATAATCTCCCAATTCCCTTAAATCGCGCCATTTTCGAAACAGCGTCGATTAACCAGAAATCAGGCGCAATGGTTACGTAATAGAAAATTCTACCGCGACAATGACGGGCCGTGTCGCAAAATGAATCTAACCGAGAGAAATGACCCGACGAAATCATGCAGCCAAGTGCTCGTATATTAAAACACGTACGTACGAATCGTCAACGTAAAGGCTTCGCTTTTATCGTTGCGGCACTCTTTCATCTCGTAGAATATTCATTTCATCTAACGAGCCTGTGATATAGATAAACATAACAGTTATCACACAGGTAGATAGCAGATTATCACTTCTTGTAACCTGCAGATAAGAATGGCAGATAAAAACTGGAGTACACGCATGCAGGTATATACAACATATAAAGAACACGAAAAGTCTATATGAAGGAAGATAAGGATAGGAAGAGCCGAGGGGTTCCGTTCCAGCATCGCTATTTTCCGCGAGCAGATTACTCCGGCTACTTCACCCGTGCGAAGGCAAAGTAAACTTCTTCGGTTAAAAGAAGAGAAAAGGGAGAGACTTTCACCTCGGCCACGGCCTCGCGCGCGCTTGGCACGACGATCACGAAGGATCTACTCTCGTACATGAAGGAGAGGATGAATCCCTCGGCGCGCGCGAGCGGCGGGCAGCTCTTCAAACGGAACAGCACGCGG
>NW_017296691.1:1093924-1129983 GCF_001594075.2 Trachymyrmex cornetzi | reverse complement strand
CCCCCCCCCCCCCCCCCCCCTCTCTCTCTCTTTCTCGCGCGCGCGCGCGCGTTCTCGCTCTATCTCTTCACTTCTTTCTATCTTCTCGGCTTTTTCCGCTTACTCCGGCTGCTTTTATTAACCCTGAACCAACCATACATGCTTCTGGCAGCGACGATACTGCAAATATTTGTCCACCGATTCTACGCCGTTCACAAGCGGAGTGGAAGCGGAAAGGTCGCTGCCCTTCGTAAACGTCGACAGCCGTGATGGAAATTATTGTAAATCTGTACGCGGAGTGATTCACACCAGAAGAGCAGAACACTGCTAATTGTCGAAATTTTTCGGTTAAACAAAAAAATAGAATAAATGAATATGAAGCGGGCATAAAATTAGAAGTAATATTAAAAACAGATGCAAGATATAAATTAATAAAAAAGATGTAAGCATTAGTAAATTTGAAAGTCATTGTACTCTACGAGGAACTATAAATTTATATTCTTAAAAAAAAAATATATTATCGCACGTTACTCATATACATTAACTGTAGATTATCCTCTTTATACATACGTCAAACGTATATTTAAATATATTTCGTGAATAATATCTTGGGAGAAATTAATAAATATAAATATAAAAATCTAACAATATATTGATTCATCGCATATTAATACATACATTAACAAATCATCTAATACAAGCAAGACTTGTAGTGTAACAAAGTTCTGAACCTTTTCTCGAATAATATATATAACCTGAAGATATTTATTGTAAAATAATTTATCCTATAGTGTGTGTAGACTAAATAATGAAGCATGAGCCCAACTGAAAATCAGAACGAGACATTCTGTAGCAAAACCTCTTCGTTTCTCAAGTGGATTAATCAGATTTCACCGCAAAACCTCATCAGACCCCATAGTGCAACGTTAACTTAAATTACCGGTATAATATCCGTGGACAGTTGCGACAATAATCGTGATTCAGATTTAAGGTGCGATTAGGCCTAAAACGTGACTGCCAATCGCTGGAATATTAGGCTAACTTCAAGAGAAAGACCAAAAAATGGCAACAATGATTAGCAATAATTTCCCGATAATCATAGTAATGCACTTCAGTTTCGTCTTACGAAATTTATGCTTATGAGTGAATCACGACGCTCAATTGCGATAGAAAGATCATCTTTCATTAGGATTGCTTTGTCATAAGAGCAACAACCACTTTTGTGTGTGGCAAGATACCTTTGATGAAATCGAAATACCCTTGCCTGACAATCTCGATCGTCTCGATCAAAATTTAACACAAGAAATTCATCAACAGCACATTACAACTTTCCCTGTCCAAACGCTTCCGCATCGACGAGAAAGTTAACACCATCGATGATTCTAATCGCGATATCTTTTCAATATTATATTTTTACCGAAAACGTATTAAAAATATTTTGTACTACTGCATTTATCTCATATCCTTGTATTGAGATTGAGATGTTATTAGCTTCCCTGATAGATAACATTATTATGACACGAATTATATTTCGATTGTTACTCTGCAAAATATTCGTATTACCTTGTTCCTCCCTTTTCTCAACAAGCAGTTATACATGCACGGTAGAAAGTCAGAGGGATTTCTTTCTTCCCGGCATTTCTTTCTTTGACGCATTTACAGTCGATGACATCAGTCATTTCTAAACAAAGCAAGTCTCTCCACGAAGGCATACAAAGTGTTGTACGAAAAAAATAACGTCACTCCACGTTCGTCATGCCTTGCGACAGAAACAGGAGGATGACGATCGCTCAATCGGAATTTCAATTCATTTGCCGACTCGTCCTTTCTCTCTTTCTTTTCGTCTCTCTTTCTCTATCGGCGCGCCCATTTACGACATATTACACCTGGTAACGGACGTGAACACACCATGAAAGAGGAACGGGTAGCTCAAGAGAGCTCATTCGCGCGAATAATTAAGCGAGACCACCACCCATGCGGCATGTCTTGAGTTCTGAGCGTGCCTATCAACGCGTATAATTATCTTGTGAAAGATAATTAATCAACACCCTTAAAATCAAAGAAGCAGAGGTTTACTATTTCAGGAAGAATGCTTTAAAATAAACAGTTCTAATATATTGCACTGAGACAAAAAATAGTCCTGGTAACTACAAAGTGACAATTTTTTAATTTAAGTATACCTACAACTAGTTTTACAAAGTAATAAGAACTAAAGTAGTACTGAATACTGTATTTTTATAGTACTATTCTATTTTTTTACAATATTCAATTATTTTATCCTTATTATTTTACAAAACTAATTGCAGGTACTTAAATTTTAGAGTTGTCAATTTATAGTTGCCAGAACTGTTTTCTTTCTTTTAGTGTGGAGATTAGAAAATGAAGAAAGTCTAATTCAATATTACGCTATTTAACTGGCTATTAGAGATGGTTGTAGTTTCTTTGTAGGTAAGTGTCACGCAACAATGCGATTTCTTGTTACTCCTACCCCTAATAACAAAGCGAAGCAATCATTCTCGCGTGTCATGTTTTAAGGCTGTGAGCTGGCCTCCTCGTGACGGCAATATTTCGTATCACAGTAACCGGTAGCAGCGCATATACGTACGCGTTAAGGATCGGCACGATAATCGCGCGTCGATCTTTGTAAAACTGAGTAATGGAGCACATTACGTTAGCGAGCGACTCCGATGATATTACATTGTACGTTGACGAGGGAAATAAACGAAGAATGTCGGAGACGCGTGAGAATAGAAACATCTCGCGAAGAGGAACGCGCCTCCCTCCCGTCTCTTTAATCGGTGCCACAACTGTAGTTTCACTCTGGAATTTATAATCCCTAACACGACGGCGTTATATGAACCTGTCGTCGCTAATGACTTAGGCTGTGCAAACGGCCAATCGACTTTGAGAAAAAAAAAGAGCGCGAGATCTCACCTCGCATGAAAGCGAGAATCTACTCTCGCCCCTGCGGACGCTGCGATTAGTATGCGATTAAGTTCTGATTTATGGCGGCCGTTAAACGCCTAGATGCGATTGATTTCGTCAATGTCGGCGATCGTTCCAGAGAGCTTTTCGCTCGCGGCGCGTTGGTGGTCAGTATCACGTTGGGCTACATCGTTAATCGAGATCAGTGAAATCAATCCTGAGACTAATCGAGAAGAAAAAAGCAAATACGAGCACGTCGTTATAGAAATTTGTTGCATGATTTCATATACTGAGCATTTTAACTACAGATTAATGTAATAACTGATAAAACACTAAAAGTGCGCCGAGCATATAGATCCGTGTTTTCACCGCGTTAAACGTTGCTGTCCGAGTCTGACATTCGCTTGACTAATACGGGGGATTGCTTACGGCAACGAGAATCAGACAGCCACATTTAACGTTAAACGTACACGGACGTACGTCGCGCGTGTTGCTCCATCGGACAGCATAGTGAGCGTGTTCAGTCATATGCTTTTTCGAGGGATTGACGACGCGGTGCCTTTTGCAACAAAACCCGACCGAGTGGTCGATATAGCCAACAGCGTGGGTGGGTGCGCGTACTCGTTTTCCTCCTCGTCGTAGTATACTCCCTTAAGGGGCTAATACCATGCAAATGAGAACAGTCGCAACAGAAACGAAAGGCGAGAACGGCCTTTAACATATTAGTTTGCGAATTTAAATAGGTCGACGTGAATAGTTGCATTTTCATTGCCATTTCTAGAATGAGACCAGACCAACCTTAGAAAGTGAATACTGGCGAAAGAAAAGATAGGCAATGATAAATTTTTTTTGTGTTCTCTTGAAAGTTCTACTTACAATAAAAAAATCAATTTTATATTAACTACGAAAACCTGTCATTAAAAATTAATTAGAAAATTCTAGAATTTGCCTACACTGAAAGAAAAGATTGGCTGCTGCAGCCGATTTTGGGTTACAGCAACCAATTTTTGGTTGTTGTTGGAGCCTATCTGCAATGTCAGTATAGAATTTCGATAGGCTAACGCAATTAAAAATTGACTGCTGCAACCAATTAAAAATGCTATGCCATATTCAGCTAATCTTTTCTTTCAGTATATTTGCATATATGATTTCAAATGACACCTTGCGATGCACAAATATTATAAAATTAACACATAATATTACTATATAATTTTATACGTGAACGATATATTTTTATCTACATAAAAGGAAATGAATTGCGGAATAGAGTTAAGAATGTCAAGCATAATTATATAAGCCTTTCGCCTTGCGAATATATTCAATGTATTTCTCAGCATATTAGCGCCCACGTGCCTCTACGATAAAGTATAGCTCCTTGAAGACATTTGCAGTCGAAGCGATATCATACCTCACAAAGTAATCATCTATGCGGAATCCAACCGCGCATCTACCGGCCGACTACTGCCGATGAATCATGAAATTACAACGCGGTCGCGCTCCTGTCGTATCTCGTTTAACCCTTTCATTCTAAAAAGACGACCACAACCGACTGACATATTATTACGCACGCTATGAACGACCACGGTCCGGCTGGAACTAATATCACGAGACAACCTCACATCAAGTTCATAATAATGATTAAATTTCATTCCTATTTTTAAAATAAGATATTGCGTTTTATAAAGTGGCTTTTAATCCACTTTCACATAAAAATCTTTTACGATTGATGCTAAATTATTATAAATCAAATATTTCATCAATTATTCTACATAATATCTCGATTAAATCATTCAAGTAAACAATCCAAATATGTCTTTAATATTACAGTTTAATAGAGATTTATGTAAAATGTATCGATTCCCAGTAAAGTGTAAAAACAAATTGTAGTGTCGAGTAAATGAGCTAAAAATTTATAAAAATTGAGTATTATATAAAGAATAAAATATTAATTGTGCATCATATATAGGTTCTCGATTTTAAATGCCAAGCCATTTTTATATAACGTAGAATTAGTAAATGTAAAAACATATCAATAGAATAGATTGAAAGAAAATTTTGTCAATGACTAAATATACCGCTTAATATATTAAAAATCTTTTTGAAATAATATGACGTATTCGACTTTCTTTAAAAAAAAACCGTCAATTAAAATTGCTTGTACTTGTAATTACACATCAAAAGTGCTATCTGATTATAGTAAGTAAATATTGAGCAACGAGTGGCATGCGCGAAGTCGGCAAGAGATAGGAACGTGTAGGTTCTCTGCTAGCAATTATCTTTTCTTGCTATTCATCTGATGATCCGAATGATATCATGTATCTACTTACATGTCGCACCGCGGCTTAGTTCCTATTTCATCATAAGACTTGACTCATCAGACTGCTACATAGCGTATATCAGCGCAGAAATCTATTCAGAGCTCTCAACAACGCGAAAATATTTATCCGGAATTTTAACAGCAAAGAGAAAATCAAAGAAAATTAGTTTTTTTATAAATTGATCACGTATCAATAAGATATACTATTCTAATAATAAAAAATATAACAAGTACTTTTTGTGTGAATAAAAATTTTTTTATAAAATCAATTTTTATTTTTTCTTTATCGTTTTCTTAAAGTTTGAGGTTTTAATATTTCTAAAATATTTGTTTTAATTCGCAAATTTTACGAAGTTACAGGATTTTTATTATAAAATATTATTAATTATCAATAAAATTTACATGTGTCATTGATATTAATATTTTTTTTAACCCTCTGTCATAAATGTAAAACTTTCGTTCATAATCTGGATTGAATGTCAATGTAGATTTTTATATTGCTCCCCGGATTGTATAAAAATTAAAAAAAATTCTTACATACTTATAAAAACTTTAACAAGTTTTTTCTATCATAAAAGTTAGATTGTATTTTATTTACTTTTTATAGATTTAAATTTTTTTTACCAAAATATACACAATTTTAAGAAATCGACTGTACCTTTAAAGTCCAACATTACCGGTGGAGGGTTAATATTCTAACTTGATCGATGAACTGTAGACGAGAGATAAAGGTCAAATCATAGAGGAAAACTTAACGCAATACTCGAGAATTTTAAGAATCAAGTTTGAGTCTTGTTGCTAGCATAGCGTTTCTCCGCGACTTGAGAGATGACCTTTAATTGCGGTGCCAGATACCGACATGACCTCGACGAACGCCAACTATCGGGAGCTTTCGCGTCTAGAAGAGAGGACCCGCTAGTAGCTGGATGAAGAAGGAGGAGATGATGCGGGAGGAGGATGTGATATCCTCCCGTCGTTCCAGGACCCGATTGAGCCGTCCAGGTGAACGTTCCGACACACCAGGACGCCAGAGCGGACTTTAATGAAGAGAGACATCCAGCGTCGCGATGCTTGACGGACTACAAGCGTTGCTAACGCGGCAACGATCCCTCTTCCTCGTCGTCTTATTCCTTTCCCATCTTCCCGTTGCTCATCTTCTTCTTCGTCCACCACCTCCGCGGACTTTCGAGCGACCCTTCGCGCCTCGACCGCACGTTCGGCTTTCTTTGCCAAAGAAACCGCTAAGGTGCGATCAACTTGCTGCCAGGTACTTTCTACCGGTCACGAACGCAAAAAAGGCAGACATATCTTACAAAGATATCTTAGATCGGGAAAAAAATCAAGTGAATCTTTTTTCATTATCCTTATTTACTTTACGATACAAAAAATAAAAAAATCGAATTTCAGAATTAAAAATTCTTTGGCAGAATTTGCAAATTAAAATAATTTTGCCCGAAAAAATCAAGTGAATCTTTTTTTCATTATCCTTATTTACTTTACGATATAAAAAATAAAAAAATCGAATTTCAGAATTAAAAATTCTTTGGCGGAATTTACAAATTAAAATAATTTTGCCCGCTAAGAAATATTTCGATTCCTAGAAAACGTCGCACGTTCGTTATCTTGCGAAATTCTTCAGCAAAATTAAAGTTTAATCCTATCCGTTGATCATCGTTGAGCGGTATCGGCAACCCTTTGTATCACGGAGATAAATACACTGTTCCACTTTCCTCGCGGCGCAATAACGGCGTGTCTTTCCGCGTTACCAGGCCCTTCACCATCGGGTTACATCCCGTGAACTTCAATCATAACGGCGGAGTCAGCGCCATAAATTTGTCACAACGTACGGAGATAGTGCGCGAGACCGTACACGGTACGTACGGTACACGCGAGAGCACGCGGACTGCGCACGATCCTGTCGTGCCCGTGTCGAGCGATAGAGTCGCGGGCGAGGGGCGAGGGGGTCTAGGACGTGGCTACGATGTGGAAAATGTCATCTTCGTGGCGGAAGAGGAGCCTCGACGTGTGCTCCAAGCGTGGGATGTGGGTCGCGAGGTCTGGGTGTGATCAACATCGGCAAAAAAAAAAGAAAGGAGAGGAACGAGAGACACACACGGTTGCGGCGTCTGTACAGCCGACGTTGGAAGGCGCGACCCCCGGGGACACTCACGTCACGCCAATAATGACCGGCTATTACCTAATACCCCCGTGCAAGGGCCGAGCCTGTGATTTTCAATGCTATACGAACAAGTTACCATTGATATGATACCTCAGTTGACATTGCACTCACGATCGGCAGTCGATTGAGACTTCTATGTAGACGCAATGTGTTTCGAGATGTTCATATATTATGAAATACTATGATTTAATTAATACGTGAATTACAAAACTTGGAATAACACAATTTTGAAATTAAAAATAAGTTTTGTAAAAATTATAGTTGTTCGTACAAAACATTTCTCCCAATATAATTTGTCACAAAATCACTATGCGCATTAAGCGCAAATAAAAAAATAATTTTCCTATAAAACTCTTTCCTATTCTTTTCAATTCGTCATCTATATATCTATAAACAGAATATTCTATGAGAAATTGTTTACATAAATTTTAATGTTAATTAACTATTTGCCTCTCTTTAGAGAAAAAATCAGAAATGCATAAAATATTATAAATCATGTATAGTTAATAAATGCTTACAAAATAATAATAGAAGAATGGAATTCCTGAGATTTATTAAAATAAGAGACATGAAAATAGTGTAATAAAATTTGTAATAGTTTCAATTAAAATGAAAAATATATTAAACTTATTACTGTACTTTTAGATACGTATATTTTAAATTCCTCGTCTTAGGTTAATAACACACGTTTCATGACGCGATCCATTAAGTTTCTCTGACAGAAGGCTAGAAATGACTAATTCAATTAGTAAGCACAAATCAAACATAACACGATTGTAATTACGCTGAAGAATTATAAAGGTGACGTAGTTTACGAGTGAAACACCGTGCAAGGTACTTGCGATCGATCACTCGTAATACATGCACCGTAGCGCTAGAATATAGGCCAAGCACGTTTGCACGCGTACGGAACACGAAAATAGAAGCATGCAAGGTTTGCCCCAAATGCAGAGCGATTCTTCATTGTGAAACACGCGCGATCTCGAGGAAATGAAGTCTTGCTACCGGACGTTAATCGATCGTACACTGCGGTCTTTCGGAAATGTGTAAGTAATACCACAAAGACTCGCCAACTTGAGTTAGAGATGATAACAAACCAAGGCTCTATATGTATATCCTTCTTACATTCTTACACCTAAATGTATACACACATATACACTATGCAACACATGCTGTTACGTAAAAAGACAGATTAATTAATAAATTATACCAATATAAAGAAAAGATTGGAATTGATTATTCTGAACTTCATCATAATCATAGCTTTCTCCTCTTTAAATCAATTATTATGACAATATCTTGTATAATCAACTTAAGCTTTGGGCGCTCACGCGCTGTAAATTTCATTTTATCTTCCTTCCGCATACAATGAGCGATAAAGATAGAAAGAAGCTTATAACGTGCGAGCGCCCAAAGCGAACCTAGACTCAGCATCAATCAGACAAATATCTTGTTTTCACATTTAAAGTTTTCACAACAACATGTCGAAAATATATTACTTTGATTATCCAGAGGAAGGAAGCGAAGAAAATATTGCTTGTCTATGCACAAGTGATATCCATACATTTGAAAATGCTATCTTGCTTCAAGTTTGATTTTACGATCTCCATCCGGAGTTTCTCACGAGGGAAATCTTCGAGAGACCGAATGGAACTCATGTATCGCACGGGCCATTCCCTTGCAATTCGCTCACATCGGAGGTCCGCGTCCGTATGCAACGAACAATCCATCCGACAGATGTAACCGTTTGCCCCGACCTCGGCGATGACGCGAGCCATTAATTACCGGAAACGTGACCCGCTCGACGCGCGGCAGTGACACGCGGCGGCGGCATGGCGTATACGAGATCGGATGTTGGCTTGGAAGATATCGTCGTATCACGACTATCACGAGAGATCCGCGCTACGACGAGAGACGTCCGCCGTCAAATCACTTTCTCCCGCCGAACACGTCCCAGACGATTCTCATCTGTCAGAGCAGGGGCGCTAACGGGCGAACCGATCAGTTTTCGATCCCCCGCCTGGGACCGCAACTGCAACGCTCGGAAATCGATGGATCGTGCTGTCGCTTAGCCTGAGAGAAACGTCCAGACTGGCGCGAGCGAGCGACACGTCCTCCTTTTAGAGTCGTGCGACGAGTATAACGAATGAATGAATCGGTTCGCGCAAATCATTCGCGAATAATTCGATCAATATGCGACGCAAGAAAGTAACAAAAATATTTATTTAAATTCCAATCGATTGAATTTTTAAGTCTCAAAAGTAAGGAAATATCATTGATATATATAAATAAAAATTTTTTATCATCTTGATTCTTATCCCTATTAGCAAAATATATGTACATCACAAGCAGTACCTTTTAGAGAAAATAAAAATTGAACAATGCATTGATATATTTAACGAGCACGCGACTCCGATAAAGATGCAAGATAAAAGACATACATCAATGGATAGGGTTACATTCACGGCGCGCTCACGGTTAATCGGAAAGGAAAGACGCGGTCGGTCAAGCGGAATCAATTGTAATATGGCCGCGTGCGGTAAGCCGCAAAGTCGCTATAATACGTATCATGAATAGGAAAACGACAAACCGCGAAATTTAATTGGTTATTACTCCTCTTCAAGCTTGCTGTCAAAACAGGAAAAGCTCGCGACCTTGAAAGTCGATCCCGAACCAGCCGCTCTAACCGGCGCGGCACGTTGAACACGATGTGAAACACGTAACACTCACTGCCTCCCTGATTCGACTCGAGCCGAGGCACAAACACGATGTAAAACATATATTTAACGGTAGTCGGGTACCGTAGCGAGGATTGTAATCGTATACGTTTAAAGTGGTAGGTATCGAATGTTGCTGTTCCGCAGTCGGACAATATTAATGACGAGAGCACGCAGCCGTTTCGAGAAAGTTCATTGGCTTTCGTTGTTTTCGCACCGCCGCGCAAATCGTGCATAAACGTAATTGCAAGGATGTCTTATGCAACTAATCGCCAAGCGGAAAGAAGTAAACGCGTCCCACCGGTCGCTAATCATGTACTTTGATCTTGCGATAGACGATTCGTATTTATTTTTGAAACAACAAATCTTATATCTTATGAGTTACAGGAAAAATACTTTTCGATTGTAGTAACTATCTTCTATTAATTGGAGAAAAAACTTAGTGATGCTGTAATATTATGCCTTATTATTTGTACCAATGTAGATTAATTTTAATCACAGTTTGAATTACTTTTCATTTTTTCTAATTCTTAGAACTAGACGAGATAAAAAGTACATTAAATCGAGATTAAAGTTAATCTACATTAATAGAAATAAATATATATCCTTTATGGGTTTTCTACTTAACAAGCCATTACCTAAGCTTGAGTCTTAAGCCGTAAGAGATTAACTAATCACAGTCGAATGTGAGAACAATAATTAGCCATGATTGGTCAATTTATTACGACTTAAGACTTAGGTAATGGCTTATATTGAAAAAGCCCATTACTTTACAATACAAGAAATAATGTTAGTCCAATTGTTGACTTTCGATTCTAGCCAGTTTGTTAATTATTTGTTTGCCTCGTGTCCACGCCTGTCGCGGCATGATTCTGCAATTGCAAAGAGAACAAGCGAGCCCCTTTGGGTACGCACGAACATAACCCGGAAATCAGGGAACACAATCCGACATCAGGGGCCCGATATGCACCAGAGTGCGCGAACGTTGACACCTTATTATCGTCGCGCCTCGGGCTGCGATCGTCAGGAAGACATCGGCACTCTCTGCGATCTCCGTTCCTCACCGCGCTGCAGCGAAAGTCACTGGGAGGAAAGAATGGCCCGCTAAACTATATACCGATCGGAAGTCACGCGGAATAATCCCGGTTCGGCCTGTCGCTCTCGAGAGACTCGCGCGCCATGCGATTCGATCGCAACCTCGGCGAACACCGATGATCTCGAACCAGCCATGGTTCAATAAGAGAACGACTCTTTATTTGACCCTTACACCTCGGAACGTCGAAATAAAAGAAGCTAAAGAGAAACTCGGTCAAACCTCGTCCGACTTCTTTGGAAATCATGGATTCTAATCTGTTTTGAGTAGGCAATGAACAAACACTTGCTGTTAACATTAGAATGAATAGTCTCAAGGCTATAAACAAAACTGCGTGTAACGGATAAATGTATAAATTTTTATAAATATCCCTCCAGCTGCAACATGGATTTTTGTCCAGTCCAATTTTTTTTACTATTCTAGACATTTAAAAAAAAACGAGTTTTTAATATCTTTATTATATTATACCAAATAATTGTTTAACTCAATGTTAAAATCTTCACTTAATAAAAATTGAAATTAAAGTAAAAATGAAATTTCCCTTATGCCAAAAAATCCAGATTGCAAACGGAGGTATATGAATAAATTTACTTGTGTGTGCTTAACAATTTGTACTGACCTAAATATATCACATATTGTTTAAATATAAATTTATCTTTTAAACATTACACGCATAGTTTAGTTGGATTTTATTACCAATTGCGTATATTATTATAATAATATACGCAATTGGTAATAAAATCCAACATTGAAAATTGTGAAATTGAATATTGCGAGATATAAGCATATTACAAGGTGAAAAAAAAATAAGATAGTAATTCTAGTGTGGTTAGAAGACGAGATTTGAGGTTGGGGTTAATAAAAACAGACAGCACAAAAAGGATCTTGAATGACAAAAAAAAAAGGATGCACTACATGTTACAGTTATTTTTTTCCTCCTGTAACCTGGTTCTTCTTCTTCCCCTTATTCTTCTGCGAGAGACAATCCATCTTTCACAGATGAACATAAACGCCATGTCAGATTATCAGGGGAAAAAAAACGACGGAGAATTGGAGAGCACGAAAAGAAAATCAGTAAACCTATATCGGTTTCGCGATGCATTACCTTTGCTTTAGCGAAATATCACGTAAAAAAGTTGTTACAATCTTTACCTTCCTCGCTTTTGAAACGTAGAACCCTTGTAAAAACATGCCCTGTGATTTGGGATAAAAAAAAGAAAAGAATTACTGTAATTTTCTGCAACTGTGTTGCAAAATATACAAGATTTCGATGTCGTATTTTGTTTCACTAAACAGATTTTCACGAAAAGAGTTTATCAAAGGGAAGTTTACTAAAATACTTCAAAAATGCTAAATTATCTTCTGCCATTACAAGTTAATAAATAAATTAATTAATTAAAATAGGGTCAATTTTTTTATATCTCACAAAAAAACTCAAAAACTCTCAAAAAATTTTTCAACGTGGGACTTAGAAAATTTTCGACTACCTAAAAAATTTTTTGAGAATTCCAGTAGTTCTGATTATCGTTTTCGGCAGTTCTCGACGAAGTTCTATCGGAAAGTATCAGGTGACAAAGCGATTGGACCAACGATATTCAAGATACGCAGAATTAAAGAAGTGATCAAAAATTGTTTTTTTTTTTTTAATTTTCTTGTTTGTCAAAATTGTTTTTTATATGTCAGGAACTCTAGGTATTCACTAAACAAAGCTATTGAACCGCTCAGAACTATTCGATCTCGAATTTCGCTGAGAAGTTAGCACCCCATTTTTCAAAAATTATTTAAAAATAGTTATTAAGCGGAACTCTTGTTATAAATTATAGAGAACTCTTCGTCTGAACAAAAGGAAACGGGAACTCTAATCAGAACTATGGAATTTCAATATTGGGGTGCTAACTTAACATACGCGATCCTTGACTTTCCTGTAGCAATAGAAGCATCTTTTTGTTCTTCATGACAAAACAATTTTACAAAAAGATCATCTCTCGTCCGTCAATCCACCAAGGAATCGTTCCAGAAAATATACTGTTTAAATAATCTATAGAATAATCCACGTTAACTCTATTTATCCTTCAAGTGTTATGCAGCTTTGTTAGATTCGCCAGAATGCGCAAAGAGCAACGGTATCTACCCTTTCTAACTTTAAAGCCTATCAAGTATGAGTGCGAGCGCGTGCGTTCGCAATCGGTTTTCCTGACTTACGACCGTACATATTGACGAAGAGCATAGCTAAGAGAAGAGTATAGTGGTTGTTGGCGGCGGCGGCGGCGGCGGCGGCGTAAAACCGTCATTACCGCCAATTACAATAAATCCCGCGCCGTATTCTCCGCTTATCGTTTTCTGTGCGTCTACGCTGGAGGTGCGGTTTAATCTATAATCCGATGTGAAGGTAATGGAACATAGATATACGGGGTGTTCCGAACTTAGTATTGAATAGATTAATAGTAGAATACCAAACATCAAATCGAGAAAAATAATTTCTTCAATACAAAAAAAGCATAATTCTCAAACTCTTAAAAAAATTTAAAGAATACTGGCAATTAAACTTCAAGGGTATTATGCAAGTACCATTGGATTCCAAAAACTATTTTCGAGCAATTTGCTTTTCAAGATATTTAATATAAAAAAAAAAGTTGTAATAAAGTTCTCTCAACAAGTTTTAAAAAGATATCTTCATTTCCCCAATAAACTTGAAGAGTCATCATCAGGATATATATCGCAAATGTCAAGACACTCCGTATAGATGCGTGTTTCAAAGGAGAGGTTCTCTCGCAAGAGGAATAGAACGAAAGGGGCAGCGAAAGGAGAGTAACAGAGTGAGGACTCGACAAAAAGACGGAGGAAAGCGGGTGTGCGCAGCAAGCACAACTGGCGCGGGTAATCATTTTCCGCAGCTACACTTTCACGACTGATGATCGGGTAGCGTTTCAGCGGCGATCGACACCGGTCGACCGGCCAGATTTACTCCTCCCTGTAATGTACGTGTGCATACGCCGCTCGTGAGCGTATGTACATGCACGGCGTGTATGCGTACGCCACGTATTCGTGGACACGACGAACGTCAACTCGCGCCCGAGCTAATGCTGGTGTAAACGCAACCACCGCGCGGATACCACTTGGTGCTCACTCGCGGAGCTCCGCTATACACCGCCTCGAGACTTCTCTGTCGCTCGTCTAAAGACAAGTGGAATAAACTTGCACGCACCCATGGGACTTCCGCGAGGCGCGTCAGCTCGCCCGCTAGTAAAACCGGGTCCCGCTATATGTAGATGATTACTGATTACTTTGAATTGTAGCCGAACGTCAGACGATCGATTTCGAACGTATAGAATCGTATCTGGAAATCTAACTGTTATTTACAGTTATACGCGATAAAATTAAAATGTTACAGCAGTCATTTTTTCATTTTTAAATAAAGAACGTATACTCACTAAAAATTTTTAAGTGAATCTCACTTTGAAGCGTGAAATCTTATTCTTATTTCTTAAAGATTGAAAATTAAACTATACTCTTTTCGAGGACTGGCCCAATTTTCTCTCCTTAAAGTGAGATCCCGTTCCAAAGAATTTAGAGATTACGATTCAATTTCTCGAATATACAATTTGATTTTTGATAATGAGGACACAGTGTATAAGAAAGAGTACAAAACAAAGGGGAACATTACCGGATCGGGCAATGTAAAAGGTAGATTAACCAGAGGTACTAGTTGGACTTGTTACAATTCTGCCTCTTGAAAGACTCCAGCAAAACGGCGTGGCCGCCGATGCACGACGCCCGTATTGGAGTGCACGTGGTGACTCTCCAGCGACCGCGCAACCACAGCCGTGGTCCAGATAGATCACGTCTGATATAATTAATGAGCACGACCCGCAATTCCCATACACACCTCCGGCTCGCCCGGTCCGCCCTAACAAGCACCTCGGCGAACCTAAGCTAACCCGTGCAACCGAGAAGTCGAACTTGTTCCGTTCGCGGCGAAGCGGCATTATGTAGGTATCTGGGTGAGAGAGTCCGCGCTTCCCTGCTCGCGATCTTTCCAATAAAAATTGGCGATTACGATTCGACCGACCGTACAGTTGCCAATTATACAAACGGCACGTTTGTTTTAAAACGATAATATGGTATGAATACTTTTCATACCATATATTTTATTTGTACTATATACACACACATATATATATATATATTTATTATGTAAATTTATAAATACATTTGAGGGAGTTTTTTAGAGCGCCTAACAACGCTTATTAACTCTTAATACACGATGATTTTCCGGTCCTTTACTACACAATGGGTCGTTCATATTCCCGATTAATTTTTATCACTCTTACAAGTATACAAAAATTATTCTAACATGTACGTACTTTACAAAGTGTATGTAAGATACTTAGACCATTATTTAACAGTGTTTATGGTATTTAAAAAAAAGAAATGCTCAGGATACGAATGACCCAATCATGTATACTAAGATTTAATAATAATATTAATTTTGATGAAACGATGATATTATCTCAATGTTAAAGATAGGCACATAAAAAATCAATAACAAAGTATTCCTCATACTACTATTGTTTTGTTCTTTTTCTTCTACATCATACATGGATATGACAATCATCTGTAGAAAGAAAATGTAAATACAAACACTGAGTAATCTAATATCTAATGTTCAAATACGTCCTATTAAATTTTAGTAAAAATAAATAAAAATATTAATATATGAATAAGAGTATTTTATGTATATTGCATTAATGCGGATTAGACAAGTGACTTTAGTTCCATGCGATGTATATGGATGCGAATAAGTCAAGTGGCGCGAGGGGCATGTCTCTGGACGAGGTCGTGCAGAGAAAGTCGAGATGCTTAAACTTTCAATCAGGATGTCATAAGCGTTAGGCGAAATAACGTTCTATATCAGATATATTCGCTGTCATATTTCTTTGTGCGAATTGTCACCAGTAAGATCAAAGGAGACGAATTCTAATCGTTGTGCCTACATCAAATTCTACATGATACACGACAATTCATTAAATAAAATCGATATCGTGGGATTGAACAATATAATTAATATTTATTGATAACGATAGCTAGAAGTCTGAACTTAGTAGGATGTAAGAGAAAAAAGAATTCGATACAAAAAGGAATACATTTATAAAAATGACAAAATAGAGACAAAAATAATGAAGAGAAAAGAATTATAAAAAATATCTGAAATTAACACGAGAAAGCCTAAAAGTAAAATATAACATAATGCAAAATCATCTTGTAATAAACATCTGTAGTAAATATCTCTCGCTAATAAATTTTATTGTATTGCTGTTGCTTCATAATTATTGTCAACATGAATATTTATAAAGATATAAACGACAGAACTTCATAATTGCAAATAATATTAAATCTTTCTGATATTCGATAAACCGTATACATTCGATGACCGTAACCTCGCGTCGACACTAACGGTGCCGTCAAAGAAGGTACACATGTATGTTAAAAGAAGCGCACAATGTCTATCCATTTGAATACAAACCACAACTATGGTTACCGCGCGCAAAGCAGTAAAGCGAATTGCAACACATATACCGTGTATGGGCAAAGGAAGGCTTCCTTGTTCGTAATTTATGTTCTTGCTCTTAATGCGCTACTAGCAATGATTAAAACGTAATTTCCACGGATAGGAAGAAATACGGCGTACTTGCGTTTTCCTTCGCTTTGATTTACGGCGCTTTATTTTTCTTCGTCATGATTTATACCGACGATCGTTCTCCCGTAAACGCTCTCGCGAAACACGACGTCCGATTCATTCCACACTTTATCGAATAAAATCTAACAGTTTATACACGTATAAACGACTTCTTAGAAACTCAGCTTATGTTGTTTAATTGTGAGAATCGAACTTTTTGATTATCAGAAACGAAGACTAAAATCTTTAAATTTTGCTCCATTCTGAGATATTATTTTATAATAAATTTCATTAATCGATTCAAAATACTCGAACGGACTTACCCCACAGCACACAGGAACTAGTATCTCCTCATCCGCAGGATCTTTCGGTGCGTCCTCCTCCTCTTCCTTCACAATAATCGTTAATTCCGAGTTGAGATCTGTCGCGATCTCGGTTGCTTCTGGAACTTCTGCTATCAATGTATCGCTCGAATCGCACTTATTCAGATTCGTGTCTTCCGTCGTTAATGTCTCGAGTGAGATCGCCGCGTCTTGTTTTTCTTCATCGCGGAAAAGCTCTGATTCCTTCGTCGGAGTTTTCTCGTCCGAGACAGGTTGTTCTGGATTTCCGTCTTTGATGTCCTCGTACAAAGACGTTCTGCTTCTGCTAAGATCGGCCCTACGATCCTCTTCCAATAGTCTGGTGAGAGCGTCATGCGGAATTTCCTCCAAGTTCTCGCCCCTCGAGAAATTCTCCTCGAGCGTTTCAGGCACAGGATCTTCGACAGACTCCACATCACGGACCGCTTCCTTGAGTCTCTCTTCGGGGAATTCCGTGTACTTCTCCGGAGGTTCATCGTGATCCTCCTGCTGACTCACGCAAGTTGGAACGTCGTCCAAGTACCACGAAGTGCAGTTCTCCTGGCGTCTCTTGTCTGCGACGTTCTCATCACCTTTCGACAGCGCGCCCTTGCACTTTTTCAGGTAGCTTTTTACTTTCTTAGTCTTACTTTTCCTGGTCTCCTGGCTGCGTGGCAAAGTGTTGTCCACGTTATCGCCCGCATCCACTGATATTACTTCCGCAGGCGGTTTCAATTGTGTTTTCTCGGAATTGTGCGCGTCTTTCACCTTAGAATCGACGGCACCGTCAAAACAGACGCACGAATCCTGCTGATCAGCAGCCAAAGTCCATGTCTCTTCTTTCTCCGGCGGCCGGCGATCTGCCGGTATCACCTGTTACAAGAATAAATGTATATTATTCTCAAGAAATATACAAATATTATCATAAAATCAATTAAGTTCATATAGGTTCATTAATTGCTCGCATTCTCCACTGTCGTTGCGTCTATCGCTGATCTATTTCTACATCATTATAAATCTAGCAGATATCGGTGGCAGAAATTTTCCCACAGTACATTCACATTTCGCGACTGATTAATTTACATAATCAATAAAAAAAAATCTCGATTGTGCGCGATAAGAATTGCGTCAGCTCGAACGTAAGTTGAACGATATGGCGCGACTGGTCACTCGATCGCTTTCATAATAATCTGTTAGATCGATTAGATAGTACAATATGGTTAGGCACAACTATATCGGCAACAATCATTCGACTAGTTGCAATGCGACACGTAAAATAAAAAGGTTATAATAAATATCGATAAGAAACGACGACAACGATGATGTTGTAGTTAGCTAATATCAACCCTAAACGATGCATAACGATGACATTTTACACCGCGGCTATGCGAAGTATGCGCCCATAATACCACCGGGAATACAACTTCCTCCCGTAATATTTCCAATTTCATAATGCGCCAGCCTCTTGGTTTCCTGCTCTCTGAAATACGACGATGCGCCGTTCCCGAGGACGTGAGTCATCGCGCGCGTGAAACACAAATATAAAGTGCTCCAGCTACCTCCCCTCGCATTGGTCAGGTAGGTATGAGAATAACCAAAAGATGGGATCAATTCCTCGCAAGCACAATAAGAAGAGAAGAAATAGTCAAGGTCTAGTGCGCAGCTGTAAATATTTGTAACGATTGTATCAATAAAAATAATGTATATATTGGTAACAAACGTTTTAATGTTATATTTCTATTTCAAATTCTCTTCTTAATGACTCAAACAAGATGCTCGTAATTTTTTAAAGATATCTATTCAAAATTTCTAAGTACTTACTGTAAAATATTTGCAACAATTGCATCATTAAAATGTTAATAATGTTTTAACGTTATTTGTATATTTCAAATATCCTTCTTAATAATTTAAACGGGATATTTAGTTTTTAAAGCTACCTATTTATATAAAATTTCTAATATCTTAAAAATTATTGATAATTGATAAATACAAATATAAAACGATTGGTACATTCCTAAGTGATCTTCTGGCGGTTTCTATTTCTACTGCAAACTGCTTTCGAAAAGTGTTTAATTAACTATTTTTATGTATGACTCAACCTTGACAATGTGATTATCTATTTCGCTGAATCTGCGAAATAGATGATCACGTCACTGTCAAGGTTCCGCGATCTCATCTTCAGGCTTCCACGTAAGCGCGCGAAAGTTGCAGACGAATATCCGTTCCCGAGTAAATCTTGGCCTAGCGAAGTTTGCATGTTTCTGCGACGAGCAAAAATAGCTGCGCAAGCGGATCGACAGCGGCCAGAGCTGGTTTTATATCGTTCTCTGCGAGAGGAGGGCCTGCGAGAACCCGGCTGGAGATCGAATCTCTGCGATGATGCGATAGCGAGATGAGGCGTGGGAGCGAAGTCGGGCTAATCTTTCGAGCAGCATGAGCAGCTCTCATTCGGAGCGCGTGTCTCCTTCGTCTGCCGCTGCTCTTGTGCCATCAAGAGGGAAAGTTCCCTCGAGTGTCTGATCGTGTGCCTTTCCTCGCGCGTCGCGACCGGAAAAGTGCACGCGAAGAATAAATCAAGAGCGTAATAGAACAGAGCGAAACTGTTCATTGTGCGGCGCAAAACAGCCAAAACGATAAGCGACGGCCGGTTACTCCTTCTCTCCCTCTCTTTCTCTCCTTTTCTCGAAGCACGATTGAAAACGTGTTTAGTGCTTTAATCAAATTATTAACCGACGGCGAAATCGGTGCTTTCCCCTCCCTCGTAAATTTTACTCTCGTTTCCCGCAGCACGACTGTTAGGTACTTTATTACAATGAGAGATCCGAACCTATTAGAGAAACTCGGAACAACCGGACGCTGCGCTGGCTTGCTAGATGGTTAAATGAGTCGATCGATGGCCCGTGCTAACTGCCTCGGCAACCAATAATAATTACTCTTTTCTCTGCGTCTCGACTATATACATACTCATACGCACATATGTCATGTACGCCATAACTCATTTTCTTTCTTGATATGTGAAATCGGCGTGTATATTTCGCGTTGCGTCGTGCTCCACTGTCGGGCTGAATTGCCATAACGGTTGAACCATGGATAAGAGATGTGCATATGTAATTGTATGATACGTGTATCGCGCATGTATTTGCACGGAAACCGCTGAAGAAACGATCGTAGCCTACGGTAGTCTCGGTAACGAGAAGTCGCCAATCGTCAATACACGGGCATATAAATGGCCGCGATAGCGAGTACGTACGATCATTGTGCAACGTCAAAGAGAGATATGAACGTGGATAATTACACAACGAGTACTCAAGCGCACAATGAAATATCATGTCATCGCATTACGAAATGCGCTCCTGTGAGAAGGATTTAACCCGCAATTGATGTTGCATCCATCGCAATTGCGATTTATTAGTCACGTGGGAAAAACACAAAGGGAAAAGAAATTTGGAAAATTTAGAGAAAAGTTAGAAAAGAAATCAAATGTCTGTCGCGTTGGATCTTTCGAAACTCAAATGGACCTAGCGAACAATTCGTTCGTATTTTTTCATCGAAATTCCGTTTCAGTTTATTCAGACTGTTATTATATTGTTAAATATCAAAGGAACAATAACCCAAAAAAGCTCTGAAGTTAAAAATAACATTTTATTATTTTTAACGGCCATACATCATATTGTCAAATATAAATCAATCCATTTCTGTGATTAATTTCACAACGTCCATATTAAAGTGTGCACTAAGAATAAGTAAATAATAAAGTAAATTTAAATCAAATTTAATACATTTTCTTGAATTAAATTGTTTGACTCTATTGTTTTCATGAAATTAACATTTTATATTAAACAGAATCAATGATGAGGCCTACAAAAATGATTACCTACAAATAACTCAAATTGAATACCCATAATTTGACATTATAAAAACAATGTGCCGTCGTAATCATGCAATGACCTAAGGTACGCGAAACTAGAAGGCACATTCCATTGCAATATAGTCATCAATTACGGAACCGCGATACGAGACCGACCGTGCTGCTATGAAAGAGAAGCGCATAAAATAATAAATAATCTCTATTACACGCGCGTACAATAAATCAATGCCTATCTAGACTGACGTGTGATATGCGATTCCGGGTGCACTCCGCCGCGCGAATACATCCCCGAGCGATCCGGGACGCACCTCTGCGAAGGAACGTCTTTGACACGGTGCGCCGAATCGCAAAGGCGCGCGATTAATCTTCGTATCCTCTCGCGTTACCGCGAAGGCGTTCGCGCGATATCGGCAACAATGTTAATTAGTCCGCGGGATAATTTATACCCCCGGCACTCCATCGTCGTCCAGGAGCGGATTGCTACAGGGAAGGGCAGAGAGCGCTCCGGACGTGGACGTAAATCACGGACGAGATGCGACGTATGGAGAAAACCTGGCTCTTCTCGTCTTGCTCGAGAACATCGCCGGTTAAATATTGAATGAAGATCCCGTCCACGCACACGTGTACGTGTAAGTAGATATATGTGTACGTATGTATACAGGACACGACCGGCGTGTTAGACTGTCTCGGCCTCCTGGACGGTGTTACCGGTCAACGAAGCATACCACGGCGATAGCACCCACTTTATTACGGCGACCATAACCGTGGATAACGTATTTATCGGCTAGTAATTCGCACCACTTACCTACTATAACTAAGCTCTCATGATGAAAATTACGAGCCTAATCTGGACCTACGAGTAAGGAATGTGTGTGTGTGTGTGTGTGTGTGTGTGTGTGTGTGTGTGTGTGTGTTTGTCGAAGTAACATGTTGATTATCTTGATAACTACTCGATAAGATGCAATTATTTATTATGTTTCAAAGCATCATCTTCCGCAGTTTCCATTCGCTTAAATGAAGCAAAAGATAGCGTCATCTTTCTCGAATGTTAAAATACGATGTGTGACTTTGCTCGCAGCTTGGCAACAAGCAGTATGTTAATGAGAACCGGCTGTATCATTTACATTGTTTCGACACTATTTGCATCGAATACGACAGCTAAGCCAATCAGTGTCAATCACAATCAAATTTCGCACAAAGATCAGCACAGTGACAAGCAATCGCGACCTGCTTAAGCTACATTACTTGTTGTGCCTTATTTTTAAGCTATTCTTGTCGTGCCACGTTGCAGTAAATGATACCATTTGCTGCAGCGTAGCGTGCAGCAAGAGAGACGTTGACAACTCGCTGAGTAACCCCCTCCACCAATCTGCCGCAGTCCTTATCGTTTTTTCGCAAGTATAATTTCTATACAGTTGTTGTGAACGATTAATGAAAAATTAACGATATACAAAATCCACAATAACGAAAGAAATAAAAAATGGATGTCAAGAAAAGTGTAATTATTTCTGAATGTTCTATCACAGCTTAACAATTAAATCGTTTCGAGTAACTATTAAGTATAAATAAATGTAAAATAAAAAGTAATATTAAAAAAAGTACTTCTTATATTTTCTAACTTATTCCCATTTAGCGTTATATAAATGTAACTCTACTTTAAGTACCCTGTATATAAAAAAATAGCAATATTGTTAAATTCTTTATACAAACCACGTAAAAAAGATTTTTTTAAATATTCGCTAATTTTTTGTCGGAGCTATAGCATTAAGAGGACTGTTACAGATCGCACGTGGCTTGCGATTTAATTTAATGCAATGTGTGACCCCAAGGACAAAATCCACAGAACGTTGTTATTTGAGGGAGAAAAAGTGTTTTGCTACGTGGTTGGAGTCCCCATGGCTGCTGCGCATCTGAGAGCAAGGGTGGAAACTGTGGGGCGCACGCGAGGGTTGCGATCGATATTAGCCCCACCCCGATGCAATCTCACGGGAAACGGAAGCAGTGTTGCTGATCCGCTTGCATCCGGCTAGACGGATATATGTTTAAAGTTGGAAACGAAAGAGTATGCGTTTTCAAATATCAGCACACGGTCTAACTATAGCCTACTACGTCTGATTGATATATGTTAGATTGTAATAATATATATTATACAAGATTATAGTAACGTATGCAAAGATATATTGGCAGAATAAATGAGATGTTACCAATATTTTTCAATAAACGTATAGATAGTAATTATTAGCAATTCTATCCGTTCACATTCATTTATAATATCGCCACTAAAATATAAAATTATAGACAATAATGATTACAACCTCTATTATATGGATTCGAAATATTTCTTGTAAGTAATATTTTATCTTAATCTATGCCTTCTCCGAGTCCAAGTACTGCTATTTGTACTCATAAATGCGAGCGTGGGCGTAGACCGTAAAAAATATATTGACAGTACCATCAAACATGCCACTTGATTGCCCCATGTATTTACCAAGCCTCATAAAACCGAATTCCATCGAACCCCGGGAAGTTAAATAAAAATAAGGAGCATTTACCTTCCTCGGTTTGAAAGTTGTTATATTCTTTCGCATACAGTATCCTTCTGCGACTACCGCGTGACTCCTATAATTGCGACGTTTCTAAAATTACCTTTTTCATTGCTTTAGATCCACATTTTTGCGTGCTGTAAGACGCATTGCAATTACCAACAGGTCAGCAATTCCGTTAATGGCGGTATTAAAACGTCTTCAAAAATAAAATCTTTTATTTTGCAAGTCAGCTTTCGAACTCATACTACTTGTTTAGCCTTCTTTAATACGTGAGGATTTATGTCCTCATACATTAGACACAAACTAAGCAAATAACATGCCTATTGACAATAAAGTATATTATTAAAGTTTTTTATTTAATAAAATAAATTAATAATTTAAACAATGATGAAATAAACTTAAAATTTGCTTTAAAGTTTGCTATTGATAATGTAGAATTAAATTGATTAATAAATTCTAATTTTGTTTTCTTGTGCAATAGAATAAGTGAGTTCGTTCGAGTACAAATAGCAGTTCACATAATTTAAAAACTTAAATAGCTAACCGCAGACAAGATTATTGATTTCAAACTTTATCGACCCACCTTTCGCCCTCACCCCAGTGCCGGGCAATAGAAGGTTCTGCTGGCCTACTTTAAACGTCACGTCACAGCATTTTTATAATTGTGACGGTCTCGTAATTTACACAAACCGATAAAAAAATTCAATTGCGTTCGCACGTACGTTGACGCGTACGGCGTGAATCAATGTCGTTACAACAGCGCGTACTAACGTCCATTTCCATCAATTTCCGTCGCGTACCTCGAAGCGCTATCGCGAAATTGCGATCTGGAATTTTCGCATGTGCATAGTTATACCCCGACTTGACCGATGCGAATGGACGTAGGCCAAGGTGAGCGAGCCAATTCCAATTTGTGGTAGATCGCGGGCATGATAAGTTTTCGATTAAGTATCTCGCGCACCGAGAATTCGCGCGCGGGAATTGCCGCAGCCCGGACTGATGATCGACTGTATTGCGTTTCTCAAGTTTCACGTAAAAGACCGTCTTCATCACGAGCACTATTCGAGTGCGCGGCTCGAGTTTCCAGACTTCGATCGCGATTTGAATATCGGAGCACCATTAAACGGAATAACGAGAGACCTGCTCGTCGTAAATGCAAGCGAAGAAAACCTTATTCGCGCTATTGTATTGTTCAATGTACGGACGTCACATAAACCTACCGCGAACTGAATGGCAGAATGTAAAATTCAAGCCTATTTATTCGCATGAGTATTACGAGCGAGTTAAACGAGCAAAAATATTTTACATGGCAACCTTAAAAATACACAAAATTGTCACGCTTGTCGACTCAGACGCGACATTGAGGACAGCGTGGGAAAGAGACGGGAAGAAAAGTTCAGGGATCGCGAAACGCTCTTCCGCTCCTGTGACTCGCGAAAGAGACTTGTGGAGAGACGCGAGATCGATTTATTGCCTGTAGTAACGGGCCAGCACTTCTCTGCAAAATGTCGTCGCAATATCCAAGTTTGCTTTCCCGTCTCCACTTTACGTGTCCTCGCTCGGCCAGTATCCTTTCAACATTTTTTTCGAACACGTCATTGCCTTGTCAATATACGCGAGAGAAAGAGGAAGAGTAAAGATAAAAATGTTCGGGCAAATGTGATGATTACTTAATCACAGTACTGCACTAAACGCCAGATAGTTATAGATAAATCCGGCTGGAAATCGATTATGATCGGGGAAACTATCATTTTAATTGCGTCTCTCGGCGGTGAATACTCGTCCACGCGGAAAATTGCTCTACTTAAGCAATTGCGCGAGAATTTTTACATCGATTGTCGGTTGGATTTGGCGAGCGTATATTTTCCGAGCGATTGATATATGGCTTCGAATTTACGACATTGCGTTAATAATCTGCGAGCATAATGGCCCAACTTCTACCGCCGATGAACAGATAACGCACGCAGTAAATGTCACGATTAGGATTTTCGCGAGAAAATCTCTTATGCTAATAATAGGACTGGCGATATTTCGCTGTTCGTTGTTACGTGATTTCGTCGCGGAGTCAATTACACGGTTAAATTAAAATCGGCGAGCAAATCATCGTACACTTGACGCATTCAATGCAAATCGCCGGGCCCGCTTGAACCGCAGGACGTGTAGATAATCCATTAATGCACGTATGAATGTCACTTCGGATCGCGCATAACTCAACCGGGTTAAAGTCTCACCGCCGAGGGCGAAAGTGGGTATCGACGGCGATAAAACGCTCGGATAGCGCAAACGTGGCGACAGACAATCTGGCGACGCGAGGCGAGCGAGCATTATTACACTGTACGACTCGAAATACCTCGATCGGGTATACGGTAATTACCGGAGACGCGAGAAAAGTCTGCGGGGACAGAAAGCCGAGCGCACTGATGCCTGAAATTTAACGCCGACCGTGGTAACGCCTTCTTTCTGTTATGCAAATCCCGCACTCGCTCAAGTCGCACAGGTAAGATCGCCGTCGGACAAAAACGTATCTCTACGTGCTAACACACCAAGTAAATACACTGGAAACCAGCTTAATTCGAACGAACCGGGGTTAGATGACGACACGTATAACGTCGTATTCCATTCGCGATCCTACCGATTATGCAATCCAACGTTACGTAACTTTTAAATGATTGTTAAATGGAAATCGGTTTGATATACAAGATATATATCAAAAGAATAATTTAGGTAACAGATTTAGATAATAATGAGGAAAAACCAATTAGAATCTGTGTAAAATTATAATGTCCCAAAATTGCAATACAATTGACAGAAAAGTCTGGCTGTAACAAATAGCTTTAACAAATTTTAGAATTCCTGATGTTTCCAAAATATTTCCGATAAAAATTAAATACAAAAACAATAACAAAATAATAATAAAAAATTTCCAGAAATCTCAGTTTTCAATTTTCTAAAAAATCTCTAATTCTTATTCGAGAGAACTGCTCTAACATGAATTTTAATTTTAATTCTTATCTTGGCATTAACAAAGTATATCAGATACGTCTATGCAACATCATCGCGGGCACATTGAAGCGTTTCGGGCGCGGAAATGACGTTGTGCATCTACCTAAGTGAGCGTAATTTCCTACGCGCGTCATCCCGTCTCGTAACAAATAGACAACTCTTGCAAAGCACTTTCTACATCTTTATTATACGAATCGGGAAGATCATTGTTCGTTTATCCACCATAGTCAATCGATTATACGATTTAGGAACGAAGAAAAATGTCAGCTAACGAAAAGTCATTAATCTTCTAATGCAATTGGAGCATCAAAATAACTCCCTCTATTTCCTTACCATTTTTATAACTTTAGGTAAGTTAAACGTTGAATAGTATACCACATTACAGGAAGTTAACGGAATATTACAAGGTCAAGAAAATACCTAACTTCGCACGTGTCTGTCAAGTATACGGGAATTGGTAGAAATTCAAAAGACAATAGTCTTGCCTTCCACGTGAATGGGAATAAAAACGGCGGAAATGAAACTCTGAGTATTTGCGTGAAGCGCACGGCAGATTCTTAATAACTCAAAAAGGCTATTCTCCACATTTCCGACTATCTCGCTCTCTCAGTGACTAATGGATCGTCATTATGGCAGCACTCAATGTCTCTATTATTCTCAACTATACATCCATCTAAATGCGAAAATGAGCAGCTCGCTGCTCGCTATGCTGTTCCACCATACTAATCTTTCCGCGGGTCAATAAGTCGCTTTTTATATAAACGGTAATTTATAATCGCGGCTTACTTACATTCGTTATGTTTCGGAATTTGACTAATAGCGCTTTTAACCCATAGGTACGCGAACAGTTGTTCTTCAACGTAATTGCACATGGCAGAAGAGAATAAGTAAACGTATATTGTCTTGCAGCGAAATATTCAATATACGTTTAAGCAAAAAATAATAAGCTATTTTTAATACATGTAATAAACTTACAAATTTTTTATAACACAAGAATAAATTCTAAATTTATAATTTTTTCAACAATTCAACGATGAAAAGTACACAGGATCATAAAATTCGTTTTTTCCCATGTATTAGAAAATTAGAATGTTAAAAAATCTAATTTCTATGTCGACAAATTCATGCATTCTATATCTTGAAAATTATAATACATTGTGAAACGAATTGATGAATGACTATATCGTTTAACTCGCAAAGAACCGAAGGCTGAAAAAGAATCGCCTAAGAGAATCGAAAAGAAACTCCACCTAACAAACTATACCTTCTTCCGGCGCAGCAGCTTCCAATCGAAATGACTCATCCTGTTCGGCTCGTTAGCCTCTTATTCTCTTTCTTCGCCGTCGATTCCTTTCCTTAACCCTTTCTAACCGTCGCAAACGGATGAGAACGAGTTTCGCTTAACACTCTTCGGTCAATTTATTCCCACGGCATATGCATTCGCGACATAACTAAGTTTCAATCATAGATTTCCACGGAGCAAACGACGACGGCGACGACGACGGCGATGACGATGACGACAACGACAACGCGGATGACGATGTAGACGAAGGGCAGAACGACAGGGCTCGGACTTTGTATTCCCAGCACGGCATTCCGGCATCGCAGCGAAACGGCCGTTCTGAGCTCCTCATTGTTCTTGAATACGCGCTCGAGGATACATGTCCTTGGCGTGGACAGCGGCATCCGCCCACCTTCGAACACATGCACCGGGATAGCTCGAATCCGACCGAGAGTGCGGGAATCCGCTAGCGGACGAGAGCCCGTCAAGGTTCCAAACGGGATTTCACGTTCCGAGAGACGCTTCTGACAGATGGACGGTTCCACGTTCGTAAGGAGCAGAGGAGGTTCGTATCCAGGGTCGCCCAAGGGAAAAAAGCCCCTGCCCTTCTCACGAAGAATCACAAAACACAGTCGCGTTTTACGAGAACTACATTAACAATTTAACGATGGTCTCGCAGCACCACACGATACCTCATAGGAACACATTGATTGCGAAGATTTCTGAGGTGTTTGACACAGAGTGGCTCAAATAGAGGAGACGTCATCCTGCCGAATAGCACTTTACATATGACTCACAATACACACACACACACACACATACACACACACACACAAGCGCGCACAACGAAACCTGATTCTGGAACCGTCGCAAAATTACTTCGTAATTTTCAGGAAGATTTACACGGCACTTCGGGACGCCCGCGCCAGTGGTAATCCGGCGACGCCAAGAGAGCCGGGCCCCACCTCACCGAAGAGGTATTCATGTTCGTGAAATCCACATACTCGAGTTAACACAACCACCTTCCCGCGCAAGTCATTCAAACACTTCACTCTTTCACGACTACACCCGCCCACTTGGCTCAAAAACGAGTCAACGCCTTACTCCAAGACGTCGCGAAGATTCGGACCCGCCACGCTGCCATTCCTTTCCCGGCCACCCCGAGAGCGTAACTGAAAAACGGTACTGTCTACGCGAATCATGCAAGTTCCTCTCAGAGCGGCTCGATGAGTTTACTACCTGTAATCACCTCTCGTCGCTTATGGCGGTGCGGAAAACTCTCGAATCAAGGACCGTTCTCTTCCGCGAGGTCAAGAAACGATTTATTCAATTTCGGGTCTCGGAGCTGTTTCATCCTAGTTCGTTTTCTATCCCCAATCCTACCCCACTGAAGGAACCCTCTGGACGCGCACAAACACTCGCTCAGATTCTATCGACTGACCCGGTTCCGCGAGCGGCGCTGTTAAACGCGCACGTTTAAGCGGCGCGTCCGACGCATCTCTCTCGTAATGCATCAAGTATGTCGGTTGCACGGAATGACACATGAAAAGATAAGAATGAGAATGATTGGCGTTGCGAGCAACAAGAATCGAGATGCATCTTAACGCGGAGGATGCAGGGCGGCGTACTGTCAAAATACCCGTCAGGCGATTCCGCGGACGAGGACGAGAACGCCGCGGAATACGGGCATGCGTGATAACGTTTCCCTCTCGCCGTCGTCGTCGTCGCCACCGACGTCGACACGGGGATAATCGAACTCCCCCGGCGTTGACTCCTTCCCCGAGTGAAAATAACGCGGCGTATATGCAACGATCTGCAGTCCGGAGAGACGAAGGGATTATATTCTCTCGTACGGTTGAACATGCGAACGTAAAAATGACAGATCACGAGTGGATCGCTCCGGTCCAGCGTGCTGATACAGTTGCCTACGGCAATACGGCTGTGACGAATGCAACGGGAAAGAACAAAGAGTTTACAACATTGCAACATATGTGCGCGGTAATAGTTAGAATAGTCTTCGTCTCGAGATTTATGTACCGAGATTTATGCTAATGCAGTAACAAACAAATGTCCATGTGATCTGAACACGACGATTCGATTCTGAGACTGACATCGGCGAGCGACAAAGCCGACGGAACTTTTGATCCATCATGGAGATGGTCAAGTCCTTAATACCGTGAATAAATCGCAAACGTATGGATAAAGACCCAGCCACCACATAGAGCAACGAGGCTGGTTTCATTAGTCGAATCCTTGTTCGGATTCGAGACTTCGCGACTTGTCATCGCCAGTTCGTCCGGCGGTAATTGAATGCCTCTTTCATCCGTGCGCTAGAATTGCCGTGTCACCGATCGGACATCGGTCCCATTGCCGTGTCATGCCCACACGACACTGCGTTTTCAGGATCGTGTTAACGATTACGAGTCTAAGCGAATGCAAGTTGACTGACGGTCTTCTATATGCGCGTCGATCGACAGCTGTTAAAGTCAAACTGACCGATCAACAGGCGCAAATTTTATATGAAACGTACAATGACTGAAAGCAGATTTCTAAGTGCGTAATCATGATATCTGCGCAAGTAAAAGAAAAATGAAAACCGGAGAGGATAAAAATGTTGACGAAAGTGCCAATAAACATCAAGAATGTTTTAACGAGCCACTTACGCTACTTTGAAAGTAGTAAGACGCAAAATTTGCGTGTCTAATCGCGTTTCACGGATGATAGAACGAATGAAATTTGTTACCCGAATCCATTATTAAATAGAATATCATATAGACACATAGGTGAAAATTGATGGGCTTAGGTTGTATTCGCTTAACATAGATCGTGCGAGAATTTGGCCGCGCACGGAAGGAAAGTGCTAGAAATAAGCACCGCAACAAATTTGCGAGTAAAAGTGATACTTATTGGCACTTCCGTTACTCCATCAAACAGTTTACGTGCGCGTATGCACATACATAGAAATCGTAATTAGTATAATTTCAATGTTTAAAAAAAATACGAAATTATTATGTTCATTCGTGACGTAGATACATTTTTCTTATCCATAATAAATAACAAAAATATATATTCGATTAATTAGACAATTTGGATTTATAACTTCATAATTTAATTATTTCTACATAAAACATTGAATTACCATTATAGAAATGTTCCAATGTAATAAATCAAAACAAAGCAATAAAAATAAAGAGCAAGAATATTTTTAAAATCTCTAGAAATATTATTTCACAAGCGTTTTTCTCTCGATTTGTTCCCATGTGTTTAATAAAAGATAAAATTTAATATAAAAATTTCTTTATCTAAACTTACAGTACAGTTTATCTAGATTTACAGTTGCGGAATAAGAGATTAATTTTATAGATTTATATCTAATTTTTATATACTAGTATGTACACAGAAAAAAATGTTTGATTGAATTAACTAGAATTCTGGTGAAAAATGAACGATCCAGAATTTTAGTTAAATCTACAAGCTTTTCGGTTAAATCTATCTATTAAAATTATGGTTGAAATAATCAACATTTAATAGATTTAATCAGAAATCTTGTAGACTTAATCAAAATTCTGAATCATTTATTTTCCACCAAAATTCCCAGTTAATTCAACCAAACATTTTTTTCCATGTATGACCAAATAATTCCTTACAGTTGCAAACGCAATTTCGATTTTTTAATTACATATAAATAAAAAAACTTTAGTTTACGCTATTCGATTCAATTTATAACAAATACGTACATGAATCTAGTTCCTATTTTCTCATTCCTATTATTTTTAAATTACCTTGCATCTTGTTTCTACTTTTCCTCCAAAGTTCATAGTACTATTGCTCATAAAAACGTGTATATGATGTTTAAATATATGTAAGTATCATGATAAGCTCGAATCCATGAGTTTGCTAAGCCTAAATAACTATACGGATTAGTCATCTTTGAGGAAATTGCAATGCAACTGCATTCATGAGCAACTAGTGCCACCTGTTAGTTGATGCTTGCACTAGCGCATCTTCTCGCGTTTGATCAACAATGTAGAGTTAACAGGATGCATAAATTGAGAAAAAAAAAATTTAATATTTTTTTATATATACGTATTATACAACACAAAATATTCAAATAAATATTTTAAGTATTAGTCCATAATTGAAAGACAGATATTTTTTTACATGGTGATAATAAATTTGTGACAGATACAAAAATTTTATTCTGCGTTTTCCAAACATATAAACATTTTAATTTTCGATTGTATTAATGTTTTAATAATATAGATTTTATAATATAGAAAATGTTCCTGTTAAGCATTAATACCTGTACATATCTATATAACATTTTCAACAGAATTATAAATCATATTCTCTCGTCTCATTTGAGATATTGCACAAATTAGTATAAAACTAGAAGGATCAATGCCCTCATATATGTAGACAAATACCTAATTGCACAATTGCATACAAACATTACAACCGTGCTAATTTCACTGTATACTTATTAAGATTAATAAGAAAATTCAAATAATATAAAAACTAGAATTAAAAAATTAATTTTATTACTTGTTTTATTTTTTTATTACTTTTACCATGTTTTTTATTATCACTTATTGAAAAAAAGAACAACTTTCATGTATGGCCAATAGTTAATTTTACTCATTTCTATGGAATTTTCACAGACCTTAAATTTTCAAGTGAGATTTTAAATTAATAAAATAATATACGCACACATATAACAGTTATTAATCAAGACGAAAATGTCTTTAAAATGTAACTTCAAAAAACGCACCATAAATGTAAAAAGAGGAAAAAAAGAAATGGCATCAGATGATATCCTTTTTCTGATCAAAAAAAATGTTATCGATTCGAGAAATCACAGTATTAGAAATACCAATATTCCATAAATGTAAAATAATAAAAATATACAGATAGAATGTTATAAAAGATAAGTAAAATCACAAAAAATAAAGTACGATTACGGAAATAATAAATGGTAGATGAGCAACAAGATCATACATACAATGTGGGTATATTATGTAACGAATAATCCGGCACGCTGTAAGTTGCATTAATCCCTCACTTTAAGCGTTGTAGGTACTCCGATTGCATCATTTAATAAATTAGCGCGTTATCGCTTTACGCCAGGGCCTCGCGGCATATCGATTGCTCATGGGAAAGAATTTCTTTCATATTCCGCAATATCGTAATCGGTTGCTTAGGAGGTGAGAAACATTTGTCGTTCTCCAGCGAAGGCGATCTTACAAGAAAAAAAATAAAACTGTGCGAGAGGCAACGAGGAAGCACGCGCGTAACCATGAATTATTTATCGCCATTGCTCAGGAAGTTGTTAGGTGGAGTTATAAAGCATTACATTCGCGAGAGAGAAAGAGAGAAACCTGGATTTCTAGCCGAGGAGCTTCTGCTCCGTGAAAAAGAGAAAAGAAAAAAAATGTCCGCAACAAGCACCATGGACGCGAGCATAGTGGTCACGAGCCACATATATGCACTTTCAGCCGCCAGAAAATCTTCGAGTTCAATCGATCATTTCCCAGCGGCTGATATTGTTCATGCAAGCGGCTCCTTCCGGCACGGCGCTATCATTTATCAGGAAACGAGAATGGGGCTCTGTACTTTTGAATAATTATTACATCCCAGACCAAGCTTGCTTGCCCCGCATGTATCGCTTTCACTCGAACTTCGAGTCACAGCTGGGCTGGGTCGGTTGTGCGTGTGATGATTGATCGCTACTAAATTCGTACTTGTTGCACATCGTGGGCCGATGCCCACCGATGATAATTACAAAGCGGTCCATTGGATTATCCCGAATCTAATCAAAGCCGTACCGTTGAAAAAACGGTGCAAAAATTACGGCCACAGATCTGTTTTAAACCTGCAACTCTTGCAATGCAACTCTCGTATTTGATAAACAAAGAATGAAAGAAAAAATTCGAATTTTTTAATAATTTATCAAATTATTCAACTTTTTAACTATTTTATGTAATTCTTTTAAACGCAATTAAAGAAAAGATTAATGTTATATTTTTTGTAAATAAAACAAAGGGTATTTCTAAAAATCATGTATATGTATCGAATTAAGTCGAATCCACGGCCAGGTGAAAAAAGAAAGTTCTACATAGACACTATTTCGTTCGTAAGTTCGAGGTCGATTAATGAATTTTCTATACGCTTATCGAATGTCGTATCGTTTCAGCACAAAGAGTCTCACGTTCTCGTCACGACAAAATCTATTGTGTGAGGAAATTAATGCATACGTATCATTGAGACAGCGATGTTAACGCCCGTATCTCCTATGCAAACGAGACATGCATGCGACAAGCGTCGCTCGTAGTGCGTCATCTCACGTGGTATGATTTTTCGGTGGCGAGAGATCAACCTGACATCGTTAACGGGTACGCGGAATACCGTAAATGAAATTGAATGAAGAACCGCATGTATCGCTTTTCATATCTGCCGCAAACGTGAAATTGAATCAAGAAGCGCGCATCTTCGCACGATGCTGCTGGCGATCCACAAGAATATTCGGGAAAAGATAGTTATCGCGTTACCAGACACCGACGCTCTGGAATACATGCAGACAAAAGTATGCGTGCGATGGTGGCACAGCGCGGGATAAAACATCGGCGCGGTCGCACAGTTTTGATAAAAAATGTGCGAGCTGTCTTAAAGAATACGAAAGAATATAGTTACTTCCTCATTCTTGCGTTCTTCAGAAATGTTCACAGAATTCTATAATACATACTTGCCGTTGGAATGTCGAATTACCGATTTTTATTCTGACTTGTCAACATGGGACAAGCACTATTTTGAAATGCATGACTTCAATTTGTAAATTTATCACGTTTGCCCCGTTATCTTTTAATCTCTAACGATTATTAAGATCAGAAAGTGTAACAGTTATACCAATTTGTATGCGTTCGTTACGCTTAAGAAATTTATTTCCAACAATTTCATACCACGATCAATTTTAATGTGAGAAATGTGAGAGTGCGTGTGTGTGGGTATATGTATATGTGTGTTTTGTTTGATGGTATAATGAATCGTGTGAATTCGTGCAATTATACCGGATCATCATGTATCAGATGCGTCGCCCAAAACAATGATCTTATAAATAAATATTAACCGTGCATCTGTTCATCACACTGTTATTGATTCATAATTATTAATTATTAATCGCGTATAATTAAATTCTAATTACACGTCTTTCTACGCAAAATTGTTAATTATTCTTTAAAACATTAAATTGATAAATATATGTGACTACTAAGCTATTCATACTGTAATATGTTGTTTATAAATTAATTTTATAATATATATCTCATTAAAATTTAATAAATTATACTTAGCCAAGAACAGATCACAAATTTTATGATAATAATAAAAATATTAAATGCATCAAAACTAGAATTTTACTAAATAAGGAAAATAGAAATTTAAATCCATTTATTACCATATCCTACAAGCACACACGCATATTTACTCCATTTATTTGCTACTTTATATCGCTTTTCTCTTTTTATAAACTATATTTCTCTTTCTATAATGTTATGGATTTAAAACAATAGCCATTCCTGTCATAAAATTACCCTCGTTGTGATTAAGGTTTTTACATCCTATTCCAGAATTGGCACGCCGGAATTTCCGTTGAGAAGGATTTCTCTCGGAAGGTTGTCATACGTGTGTTAAAGCGATGCGAAACAAGCGAGCGCATTTGCGGTGAACTTAGAAAATGGTTTCCACCGTAATTAGGGCACGGAATTCTGAATCATTTTACTTGAAACACGCCAGATCTGTCTAGATAGAGGCACTTTCACGTTTTTGCTCAAACTGAACAGCATTCAGAAACTTAGAAAAAGTCATATAAATCTCCATGGTTAGAAATGCGTGACGCTTCGACATAAGCGTAATGACCGTAATGGCATTAAATTCACGAAGACACTCGTCTGTATCGTCGATTCACGTGTCCCATCACGAAATCTGATGAGGATTCCTTTCTTATCGAAATCAATACATAACGCGTTGATTCAAAGTACATTATCGAAAAAAATTAAGACTCAGAATGCCGACACGTTCTAAAATGAACGTGCAAAAACGGTTAAACTATTAGGTGTTAAACGTAATTCCTGCCGTTT
>NW_017296691.1:1093261-1093812 GCF_001594075.2 Trachymyrmex cornetzi | reverse complement strand
TATTTCCCTTCGAAACAAATCAATTTTGGAGACGAAAAACGGCAGGAATTAAGTTTAACACCTAATATATTATAAATCATTGTACCGTTGTGTAAAAAATTATACAAAAAATTTCAATTAGCTCACATTTGCAGTATTGCTTTTTCTTATAATATGATCATTTCTTTCATATATATATATATATATACACACAGGGTGTCCCATTTTAATCGATCATCTCAAATATCTTTTGAACAGTACATTTTAAGGAAAAATATTTCAGACAAAGGTTTTGGGATTTTGAAGGGGACATAAGATGGTGCAATTGGTTTGATTTTGGGTGGCGTCGTCAAGGTCAGGGCAAGGTCACTTTGAATTTTTTAAACGGAACTCCCTATTTTTTATTACGCATTCTTGTAGCTTACCTCGAGAGCTTTCCAAAACACTATAATTAAGTTCATTTTCATCAAGTACTTTACAAGTTATGAGGCTTACAGTTTACAGCACCGCCGGCATTAGCATTACCCAAGATGTCCGATCGACGGCTAAAATCTCTTAAACGTTGTTCAGGA
>NW_017296691.1:1077786-1093154 GCF_001594075.2 Trachymyrmex cornetzi | reverse complement strand
CTCCAATAGTCTTGATCTTGACAAATGTTATCCAGGTCGTGATTCTGAACATTCAAGAGATTTTAGCCGTCGGTCGGACACTTAGGGTAATGCTAATGTCTGCAGTGCTATAACTTGCAAATCTTATAACTCGAAAAGTACTTAATGAAAATGAATTTAATTACAGTGTTTTAGAAAGTTCTCAAGGTAAGCTACAAGAATACGTAATGAAAAATGGGGAGTTTCGTTTAAAAAATTCAAAGTGACTTTGTCCTGACCTTGACAACGCCACCCAAAATCAAACCAATGGCACCATTTTATGTCTCCCTCAGAGTCCCAAAACTTTTGTCTGAAACATTTTTCCTTAAAATGCACTGTTCAAGAGATATTTGAGATGATCGATTAAAATGGGACACCCTGTATATATATATATATATAAGAAAAAATTTTTAAACAGAGAATTACAAATTATCTTTCCAAATGGCAATCATAATCATTCATCATAAAACTAGATTTTGTTAACATAGATATGTCATTACTCCGGATAAATTTAAATCAATGATCATTTAAAAAAAAAAAGAAAAAAATTACGATTGCATAAGAACGCATTAAGTACGTCAAAAAACAAATCAGAACATCCGTGTTCCCCTTTTACAAGATAATTTCTTTCTTGCGACCTCGTCCTCGTCAGACTCGTGCAACGACACAATAACGATATTTAATCGAGGCAACGAACCGTAACGCAATGAGTGGCAGCTTAAAGGAAACTCGGGAACAACTCATTTTTAATTTGGCAGACTTTAATTCTAGGACGTCGTTTTTCGATTAAATTTGCATGTTGCTCTCGTCACGCGAACTCGGTTGTCTGAAAATGCGCTCATTCTATTAACGGCGAAAGTGAATGAAATTCCGTGCGGCGCATTATAACGTAAGATAGGAATCGTCGAGCTATGAAATAGCACAGCAAATATTCATATATATATATATATATATATATAAAATACATAATAATAATCATTTAAAATATGTCAAATAAAAAATTTACAAACTTTGAACAAATAAATATTCGATATATTGATTCGATTTATTGAAACAATATAATATAAATCATATTATTTCAATAAAACAATAGAGATCTATTAAAAACTGAGAATTAAAAAAATAATGTACAGGGTGTCCCGTAAATTTTGGCCAATCGCTTTTGTGTACATAGAGCGGACTAAGCTGAGTCGAAAAGTCTTCTACCATTTTGTAATAGTTAACAAGATATTAATTATTAAAAATTGCCGAATATTGGCCTTCAATAATTTTTTATTCAAATACTACCAACTTTACAGAAAAACTGCAACAGACAAAAATCATTAATTTTCTTCTCATTAAACTTTAAGAATTTTTTTAGAATTTTTTATCAACTTTTTAGTACTGCATTTTCTTATTTTTACCAACACATGAGAAAATACGGTATTAAAAAATTCTTAAAAAATTCTCAGAACTTTATGAAAAGAAAATAAACAATTTTTGTCTCTCGCTGTTTTTCTGTAAAGCTGATAGTATTTGAATAAAAAATTATTGAAAACCAATATTCAGCGATTTTTAGTAATTAATATCTCGTTAATCATGGCGAAAATTGCAAAATGGTAGAGGATTTTTCGATTCATTGTCAGTTTAGTCAGCTCTATCTACACGAAAGCGATTAGTCAAAACTTGCGGGACACCCTGTATACATCCATTCATATCTCTTAAAAATGTTTTATATCTAACAAATTTATTTAAAAAGTATAATTTCAATTTAGATAATTATAATTTTTGTCATCACACGTTAAGTGACAATGACAAGAAAGAGAAAAAAGGAACACATTGCATGTATTATATAAATCATAAGATAAATTCCGGTTTCAGTAAATTGGATATCAGAATAGATCAGCCTCCTACGTGTCGATGTAAATCGTCGATGTAAAATCGCGGAGCACAATTGTGCTCTTTCAAGAGAAGAAAGCCGATAAAAGCGCGATACGACTTACATCGCCAGTTTCACGCTGGACCAAAGAGAGGGAGAGCGTGAAAAATGAAATTTAAAGGACAAGGATAGAGCGGAAGAGGAGGAGAGGGTGGCCACGGTTGTATTTATCACTCGGAGATCCCCGTAGACTGCACAATGCGAAACACGAGAGAGAGCCAAGCGAGAGGTCCGTAGAAACGAGACGCGATGTGGTGCAGGTAGATTTATGGGTGGCAACGGCGAAGGGGACAAGACGGAAAGGGGGATGGAACCGCGGAGGAGGAGGCAAAGGGGTCCAGTCGAGGAGAGAGACCGTGTTTGTGTCGCAGGTCAGCCGCACGGTTCACGGTCACGGGGACCGACCGGCGACCGGACTAGCCTAACGTAACCCGACTCGAGCAACCGCAAACTAAATTGCACCCTCGCATCTCCCTTCCTTCATTCTTTTCCTAAACTCCCCCACTGTTCATACTTCCTCTCTTGCTACCGCTGACTCCCGTCACGCGAGCACGCAGCATTAAAATTTATTAAGCTGCTCTGACAAAACGCGACGCCTGCTGGCTGACGATCGTACAGTAACTTTATCTTCCACGTCAATTAATTAGGTAATAGCCTGTGCAACTTTGCGATTTTTCATACATTTTGAAAATATGCAGCACATAATAGTCATATATATAATACAACAGTAGAATATTTTGATAGAAAAAACATAGGAACAACAATTCCTTATATTAAGTTAGAGGAACTTAAGCTCGCATATCTTTTGACGATTACTATATTTGTCACTTCCTTCGTTAAACATTCGGAATCTTTAAAAGTCATTAGCTTTTAGTACCGAACAGTTTTGCTCTATACAGCCATCTGCTCTGCATATTTATAATCACAGTAACTGCTTATACCATCGCTCTGTTAGCACTATCTTGTCAGAAGATTCAACAAAGATACTGTCAACGTTCAAGAGATACAATCTAAACAGTCGCAATTACAGACTGTGCGAAGGCGTGTTTGTCGCGAGCCCGTTGCGACACGATGATGAAGTCATCCGCCGATTGCAAATAGGGGATTACACTCGCTTCTCTTACTTTCAATTATCTAACACCTCATATACCTTTCCGTTAGTATGCTCACATAACGACGATGTACATAAAATATAATAATACCAAATAATATCTACTTATATCATTAATACGTCAAAATGTGACCGGATACAATTAAATTTATCTTTCTATTTAATTCTGTACAAATATACAATAATCACAAAATTAACACACATTATTGTTTCCGTCATGTTGGTTCAAAAAATAATTTTTTTTATTATTAAAAATTTGGTAATACATTCTAAAATATTTTCGCGTTTATGCAAATTGAAATTCGTCGTCTATTCAATATGTTGACAGGAACGAAAGATAAAACCGAGGATAAAACATATGTATCTTTTACTGTGCTATTGCAGTAACGCGTTGTAATAGCATATTGAGAAACACACAAAAGATAAGTAACAGAAGCGAGAAATAATACCAGGTGTCCGTGCAAAACGTGACTGTTCGATGTTTATTTAACATTTCCTTTCTACGAAATCATTTATTACGATGAAAACGTCATAATCACCTAATCTGAGTAAGTGAACGCATCGTAAACTGGAGTCTAACATTTCTCCCCTATTGGTCTGAGCCTTTCCTTCCGTGAAATTTATCGGTCGGGTGTGTCTCATTAAACGTCGACCGAAATGAAACACTATTCGTCGATCGATCAAACACGTACGAAAGTCAACGTAGAACCGTGTGTTAAAACAATAGAACGAGGAAAAAACAGCTAGAATACACAAACGATAAAAATACTATCGATATCGGCGTAAAAAAAGAACAGTAGAATATAAATTGCAAAGATAAATGTAAATATTATGTATCTAATATTATAATTTAAAACAGTATGTTAATTACATAATACAAATAGAAACGTCAACGCATATACTTTCTTTATGTCAAGTGACACTTTTATCAATTCTTATTGTAGTGTTTTAATTTGATTGACTATCCAATTATGTGTTTGATTTTTAACCGTTATACTGGAATGGCTAGCTACCTAATGAAACAATCGATTCTTTTTCTGGTTATACGTTTCTAGTAATTCTAATTATAAAACATATAAATATTTTAAAATATTATGGATAAACACAACCAGACATAGGCAGGCATTTTATAAGAATATTCAAAAGGGACAAAGATTTTTAAGATAAAGAACATGATTAATTGAAAATAATTATCAATCTGTATATAAAATAGAAAATTAAAAAACAGTAACATTAACTTTTTCAAAATTTGTACAAAACTAATATATAAGAGTATTCAAAAAAGCTACACGTTTTAAACACCGTTACTGTTTTGATTTAGGAATCTTATAAATATAACCACTACAATTCTTATATATTTCTCACGAATGCTTTCCACTTTGTTATGTCAAATATATATAAATTATGTAAACGTTTTCAAATATCTATCTATCTATCTGGAGCGATTATCAGCCGCACACGCGCGGTTTTACGAAGTACATCATGACGTGATACAATTATTAGAATGTAACTACGGCTAATGCCAATGTGATAATAATTGGATAATTACGAGTAGGCAACCGCGTTGCTGTATCTTTTCCAATTTTTTGTACCGTTATCGTAAATCAATGTATCATGCTCGATCGACTAAATGGTAACGCATTCCTCAATCACTTCGGAAGTGTAAAGTTTGCGACAAAAATGTTTTATACATTTACGTACTACACAAAATAATCTCGTCTTTGGCCTTTAGACCTGCTGCTTTTTTTCTCAATCATAATCTGCATTATAACAAGATGCAGCAAATGAACAAGAATAAAGCAAATACGATAAAGTAAGAGAAGAATGAAACAATAATACGGCAAGTGTTATGATATTTTAATATTATCAATTATAATTAAAAATATTAATAATTAATTAAACGTATCGATCTCAAATTTTCGAATAAATATAATTTTTTACAGAATGTAGTATTATTGCTTACTGAAATTATACAACGAAACATCCATTTTACAGCATATTGCACATATTACGATTTCAATATTATAAAAGCGAAAAATTCATTTTTCTCCCAACAATTATATTTATTCGTGAATAAGTGATTCATTTCGTTTTAATTAATAAATAATCAAACCGTCATAAACGATTTTTAAAAATCATTCATGAAAAGCAATTGGCAGAAATTTTTCTGATATTTTTTTTAATTTATTGGCAGGATTATATATATATATATATATCCTAGCTGTGGAAAAGACTGCTAACGACGGTAATTATCAATTGAAAGCGAGTTTCCGCCGGGCATGGAGCGATGCCTAATTGCATAATCTGTATACTGCGATCGTACCGCGGTTATCCGGCATGAGAGTCTGGCCGTAAAATGCCAACCTTGACGAGGATGCGTACTTGCATATGCAGCATCTCGCGTTCATCTCCGGCCGTTTGCATTTGCATTTGCGCGATATCGAGCTGATCGGATCATCGACCAAATAAACTAAAAAAATTATGCATTTACAAGATCTCTTTTCGATGTAATAAATGGAAGAGATCAAACAAATTGAAGATCAAAAAATGTAATATAGGACAAAAATGAAAATTTTCCTTATTAATCACTAATTTATTCACTTATTAATTGCTTAAATGGACTAAGATTTCCATTTAAATTCGCTACTTTTAGTGAAATTATTAATCATGATATTAATGTAAACAAAACTATTATATTCATTCGTGAATAAATTATATATTATATAATTTGTTTCGCGATTAAAATTTTATAATAAACGTTATAAAAGATAATAGTTATCTTAATATGATATTAATAATAATTAATTTCTGATTAATATTAATGATTAATTGCTATTAATTTTCTATATAAGAATATTAAATTGAAATATAAATAAATTTTATGATAAAATGTTAGATATTGCAAATTTTCAAGTGTATCATTTTCCAACTAAACTACAACTTGTGAATAACATTCCCTTTCTTCGAGCTTCTGTGTATGAAAACTTAATCACAGTCTTCTCTGATGTCCATCCATTTATATCTACCCCATAAAAAATAATAGTTATAGCTGAAACGAAGAAAGCTAATAAACGCGAAGACCATCCTCTCTACGAGATCTCCAACAAATCTGCGCCTTGTGCGTACCTATTTCAAACCGCGCTCGTAGCATTATTATTATTATTCATTCTTTTAAGACCATTTATTTCAGGTTTGCAGAGAGTACTTATTACGCTCCCCCCTGCAATTAAAGGGTTATAATCTACGATGTCGAGCTCTTGAAAATTCAGCGCCGTGGGCTCGAAAGAAAGTCAGTGCGATGCCGCGTGTACGCACAATAGGCGCCCGCTTTCGTCACTTTCTACATTTTTTACATTCGAAGTGAAGCAAACGTAACTTAACTGTAAGAATGGGAGAGGAAGGAGAGAGGATGAGATGAAACTATTGTGGAAATAGACAAGACGTTTGTTTGCGTCGCATGCTCCAACATACTTCAACAAGCTCCAACATGCTCCAACATACTCTATTGGAGCATGCTACGCGAATAAATCTAAAGTGTTGTATTCCTGAAGATGCGCAGTAGCAGAGTAACTCAGGTACACTGTTAAAAATGTCATGTTTAATGTACTTTTAAGTTACACATATTAAATTCAATTTTAAGACACTAAATTAAATTTATAAATGCATCTGCAACTGAAAAGTATATTTGTGTACACGTACATGAAATTTAGTGTACTTTTCATAAAATTATACAAAGTTTAGTACATATTTTATGAAATTTTATATAGATTTGCATAAAATTTAATATAAGTAAACGTTAAATTTAAGTTATTTACAACTTCATTTTGACAACATTAAATATTTTTAATGCACCTGTTTGAAATTTGTTTCCATGTAACGCAATTTCTTTTTTTTTTAACAGTGTAGAATATGGAGTCATAATTAAGTCATAATGATATCACAGAACACCCAGAGAAAAGGTTGCTCCGATTTAAAGAAATTTCGGTTAAAGAAAAAAATTTTCTTTGATTCAAACATTATTTTTTTTAAATCAAATAAAAATTTTTCTTTAACTGAAACTTCTTTAAATCGAAACAACCTTTTTCTTTGGATGAACATTATCATGACGTCATTTGATACTTAAAAATTAACTTGTGACGAATGAAGTCATGATGATGTGATTTTTATGTTCTACTTGAGAATGACGCTTACATTCAGAACCTATTTTTGCCGATTTTTGGTCGTACATTTAAGGCCAATTTTTTATTAGTCCTGTTGCCACAACGCATACACCTTATTTAATTCCACCATGGACGAAAATGTGGGGTGCGTTCAGAACGCTTGTAAACATCGTTTGTCCTTATCCAATATTTGATAGACAAGGATATGACACTAACAGCGTGTGAGCGTGAAAACGGAAAGCATCCGTGAAGACTGAAGACACGATGTATGTAATAGATGTATGCAATATTGAATCAGACTCACCGGCAGATTTCTGATGCCCAGCCGCACCTTGGAGTACTTCTTCATAAACACTCGCCAAAGCACGTAGGCCATGGCGACGGCGACGATGACGACGAGGATCGGCGCCGTTGTCTCGGACAATCCCGCCGTTTTCGCGGCCGGCGATGCTTCTCCCTCGATGAAACCGTCGTCAAAGACAACGTCCGTTGTCGCGCCACACGCGGGTCGTTCGATCGTCAGGAATCCGCGGCATCGTGGACGATTCGCGATACGATTACACGCGACACGAATTCACGAACCGGAATCACGAAGGGCGCCAACTTCCGCGCGAACGTTGGCTCGTCGCGAACGCGTTCTGCGGACTTGAAGGTTACGTCACACGATTACATCGCACGATTTGCGGACGCCGACAAGATGGCGGAACGCGATCCGAAGCATCGAACTCCTGTCTTCTGTGGCGGAATATACTTTTGGAACTTAAAGTCAGACGGACAATGTTTGATATTTGGCGAAAGCGAGAAAAAGAATTCTATGTAGGAATAAAAAAACAGACCTCTAAGTATTTGATGGTTTTTGAGGCGTGTAGTTCTGCGAATTCTCTTGGAATCAGAAGTCCAAGGGGGTCGGAAGACGACGGAAAAGTACCGAATTTGATCGGCAGGACGAACGGTTAGCTCGGTGATAATCTCGTCCCGCCACGCTTCGAGCCCACCACACGAGATCGGTTTTGATCGTTACGAATCACAAGTTACGCGCGATGACCTCTGTTCACGTCACGCGTCGCCAGCTCGGTCATTTGAATCAGCGATGAACTTCACACGGCCGACCGAACGGAACGTTACGAAACAGTTGCGCGCCGACATCGCGAAATTCGCTCCGCTCGTGTCAACCTTCGCGTCCTTCACTGCGCGTCTATCGCGCTCGCGGGCAACTTCACGCCGGTCACGTGCCTCGCAATCGAACGACGCGCAACGGAAAAAAGTACCAACGGAAATCACGAACGAAGGTCAACCACCGCTCATTGCACGAATATTATCTACGAATAAGTAATGCTTACTCTTTTATATAAAGGATTCTTGCAAGTAGCAGCAGAAGAATCACCGAGTGCGGACAATAGATTTATAAAGTTTCTGGCGGAACTAACCGCCTTTTGCAATCACTTCACGAATATCTGTATTCACTCGAAACGTCTATTCGATTTACTTGTGGAAAGTTAGAGGAATTCATCTGATCTAACGATAATTCATGATAAGTTGAATTATTCACATCATGAATTTCAAATAAAGGAATCGATTGGGTTGCCGCTTTGCTAATGATAATTATGTAAGGATAATCCGATCGACGCGCAAACACTAATCGTTTACCAATCGTGTAATGGAAGCGATCATCCAATATTGTATCAATATTGCGTTTGTAGAAGAATATCTCAAATAGCTGTTCAATATAGGCAGATGTACTTTCTTCTTTGCTTCCAGCCTGTAAATTTCAATTCGATTTACTTATAGAAAGTTAGAGGAAAAAATTTGCAACTAGCTATGTCATCTCCGATTGCGAAGTCGAGTCTATTCTTCGAAAGAACAAAAAAAAACAGGCTATTCTTACTATTCGGTGGATTACGTCATTCGATTCCGCGATCGCGGTAGCTCAAAGCGATCACGTCACTCGCGTTGATCGATGTCCAAAGGAGTTTCGTTGATTCGCGACGTTGCCGAACACAGTCGTGTCTCGCGTAATCCGACGCGCGATTATTCACAAAAAAGCACACGTACAAAATGTCACAGCGCGAACTAAACGCGTTATATCCACGTTACATCTACGTTAGTCAAAGGCGCACGTGATATTCGCGGCGAGCAACGACTCGCTCCTGCAGCTCACAGTCGATCGCGTCCAAGCGCGCTTCTCGGCGACCACCTCTCGCCGTTCGTACTGGCGCGAAAAATCGTCCGGCGTAGCGTTGTCGGCACGACAGGACGGTTTTCACGGATCACACAGATCGAAAGTACACACCATACGCCCGCCGGCGTCCGCTGCCGCGATGTAACTGACTTACTGACACGCGACACGACACACGCAACCGTCGGCGCGCGCTGAGCGCTCTCGCGACCGGCGCTGCCACGAGCCGCCGACGAACACCGCTTGCTTGCTCGGCTTGCTTGCTTGCTTGCTTTCGTGGAACGCGACGAAACGGAATATCTTGAATGAACGCGTCGGCGGAGCCGCGCATCCCGTTTTATCGGTTGAAATCTTTCAGACTATCCGGTATAAATATTACTGCCTCTTATTATTTCTCTATTGTCTGGAGAAATTAGCGCGGAGCGCACTACTTTCTGTACCTGATCCAAGGCGGCTCCCGACATGGTTAATGTACGCCAATTTTAGCAAATATATATTACACACATAATGTGCAATTATCCACACGAATGTAGGGCAATATTTAATGAATGTGAGTAAAGTGGTCTACGATAAAATTTTAAGACGTAAAACTTAATAAGCTTTAATCCTGAACTGTAAAATCAATAAAATTAAGAAATAAATGTTAGATATTTTAAAATTTAAAAAGAATTATAGTAAATATTATTTAGAGCTTTGAATAATCAAGAATCATTATAAAATATGTAAAGAAAAAAGTATGTTAGGATAAAAGAAAATATTGATCAATCAGTCGAATATGAGGAGAATAATTGATTATGATTAATCAATTTCTTACAGCTTGAGACTTAAAGCTTAAGTTTTACATCTTAAAATTTTATTGTAGATACCACTTAAAATGGCGCAACTTATATAAGATATATATTTATATGACACGTTGTTCAATGTTAAATCTATACTGTTCCTACTAAATATATCGTTATTTTTTACCAAAACGATAATTAAATTTGACACTATATCGAGTCAATTTGACATTATATAATGTCAAATATAACCATTATTTTAGTATAAAATAACAATACGTTTGAGTAGGAGCAGTGGCGACTCACGTCAAGTTAAATTTGACATTATAGATTTAAATGTAGATTCATTAAATGAACAGTGTTCATTTAAGTGTAGATTAGCCATCTGAATTTATTGGCAAGTATTTATGAATCACTAACCGATAATTATTACCAAATATAAAAATATTAATAATTCAAAAAAGAATGGAACAGATTTTAATAAGATACGAATTTAAGATTCTTTTTCCCATTTTTCGAACGTCTTATATATAACTTCAACATTTTGTTTAAGTTTTGTTTGGATCACATGGAGTATTTAATTGCTGTGTGCTCTGGTGAAAATTTTTCTCATAACTTTTACGAATTAGAACATTTTTCAAAAATACTCAGAAATATTCGGAAAGTTTACAATCTTCTCTTAGAACTGTTCATACAATTCTGAAATATTCTGAGATTTCTCATTCCATAATTTTGAAAATATATTTTTAACTTTTTTTTAGATTTTATAACATTTCATCAGAAAATTTACTTAGAACAAAAAATCTTAGAAATTTTAGGATATTTTATTAACATATTTGAAAAATTTTGAGAAAAGATGTACAAGACTTTCTGAGCATTTCTGAAAAGTGTTCCAATTCGTATAAAAAATGTAAGAAAGTTATAAAATTATACAGAAATTCTGGAAAATTATATGAAAAACTCCGAGAAAAATTTTCACCAGAGTGCACATGTTTATCTTCTGTGGATGTATTCAATGTAGTGATATTCATTTTGACTTATAACATGTTCATATATTCGAAAAAGGAATCGAATACTGCCTTTTGTAATGTTAATCAAGTTACACCATTAAATTTTGTGGACTGTTGGAAAGATGATAGCTCATTTCCTGCACATAAAACATGAACTCCCGAGAACGAAATAAAAATTGCTGACAAAGAAGGATCGATTTTCGTTCGTAATCACACAACACATTTATATAGGTAGTTTCATACATTTGTATACGTTTGGTTCCGAAAAAACAGAAACGAAGTGACAACGTGACAAAATGCTTCTCGTATTTCGCAATTAGCATCTATTCCGCGCTTTCGTTTCTCCGTGTAATCGTTTACTTGCTCGTTTTTTTTTTTATATTCAACCGCCGTTATTGCAACCTGTGTTACGTCGCTAATGCATACGTGCATTACGAAGAGACTAAAAATGCTTGTTATATACTGACAGAAGTACACACCTTTACCCCACGGGAGACAATGGGTGTGTCTGCTTCACGTGACGACCACGTGAGCACCCTCGAAAAGGGCTTTCCCGTTCTCCGGACATTCATTCATTCAGCAGGTCAGCCAATGTCGTGGGCGGCGTTGATGACCCTAGACTTCTCCGACCCAAAGTCGAAAAGAACCGAGACTGGTTACGAAAAAAGGGCAGAGAAAACGTACAATCAGCTTGATGTACCGTTCAACGGAATTAAAAGAGATTGCCGCATCATTTTGTGCGATTTCCAAATATGTCCGACGAGATAGTATCCAAGATTGCGGATATAATTAATTCTCGTAAATAAACATACATATGCTCTTTCGCGTAAAGGTAAAAATGTAATGAGGGAACATTTGCGAGAGAGAGAAAAACTTTCTATTTAAGAACATGAAAGATGTCTCAAATATAAATACAAGCTTAACAAATAAAGGTATACGTACTTTCTCACATCAAATAAAAAAGAACATTTACCTTTTTTTAAATATAATAAATATAATTTTTTCGCATTTATTTGGGTCTACTATAAATTTTGTTTAAATAAATTTTCATAAATATGAATGATCATGTCAATCTCGTCTGTATATTCATTTTCCTGTTTTCTTTAATCAAAGTCTCATAAAATATCTTTTTATCATGAGGCAACATTGTTACTTATATCGTTACAATCTTATTCCATCTCACGAGACACACGATTCAGAATGTTCTTAAGATTATGATATCGGACGATGCGATCGTGCATTCTTAATAGCCGAACAACCGTAGCCGAGCAATCGTTTTCTGCTCCCCTTTTTACGATCGAGAATCTGTAACCCGACAATTACTTAATCGTCAATTTATTTCGATAGCGACAGGCTGGATCCACGATGTGGCGCGGCAATTATTTTACTTTCCGCTTTCGTGGCGAGCGTGATCACGCACGGCGCGCAATTGCTGCCCGAGATCATTGCGCTGCATTAATCGATCTTTCTGTCGGACACAGCATGCGCGCATGAGGTACACTCTGGCAGAGTTAAGTAGATGTCAATGCGTTCCCACGTGTCCGTGTCTCGTCCGGCGGCCACGGTCCTTTCGTGCCCGGGATAGATACTTATAAAAGAAAACACAGACGTCTGTCATTTCGCAATGCCGCGCTAGCTGCCTTTCCGTATAGCGAGAGCAATACCTCGGTCAGTCGACCGATCCTCGCAAGTCGTAATTACTGTCCAATGAACATTACGCCTCTGGCGGTCCTATGAACCACAAAATACTTCGCATTTTACTTCACATTAAGAATTTCAAGATGTCCTCGTATCTTTTCGCGAGTTGTCCCTTTACAGAGAAATGCAACTAAACTAAAAATCTTTATTTCTATGGTCATACATGGAGAAATATGATGATGAGAAATATCACGCTTTATGCCGGAAGAAAATGAGAGTAATTAGAAAGTGAATTAAAATGTATCACAAGAAAGACGTACCTACTTTACTGTATCACGTATGTATCTATGTGTTTGTGTATCGCGTTGAAATCATAACGTGTAACATGAATCGTGAATCATTGACCAAGTTCGTTGAGTAAGAGGGAGGGTAACGCCGCGAACGTACACCACCACGAATTGACGATAGATAATGTGAGAGAAAGAGATCGTATTATCGCGATCTTGCGATGGACACGGTCGGGTTACTCGGAGGTTAATCGAACAACGTGGTGTGTGTAACGACAACAATTATTATCCGATCCAGCGAAATTGTGACATGCATATTGTTATCTTGCGAAAGCATTTTCGCGCTTAGAAGATTGCTCATTATTAAATAAGTACGTCAATATATCTATATACCATACACTCTATCAATTCTGGAGAGTCACGATTGTTCTACTTCAAACCAACACTTAATATGTAGCTTACATTTTTCCGTTTCACTATTTTATATAATATACGTCAAGTATCGTGTAAATCATTGTAATTAAAAAAGCCGATTTAATGTCTATATTAACCCTTACCGTATCATCTACAATTTGGTGCCTCATCCATACCATCAAGGGTCACTTCAAATCTCTTCGTTTTTTCACCTCTTCAAAATAATAAAAAAAATCTCTAAAAATTCACCAACATACTTTCGACTTTTTAGAATAAATATTGACTCTTTATTTTGGAAAATAATAAAATGTAGTATCATTTATAATTACCGAAAGGCTCAAAGAAACTTGCACGAACAGGAATCGCTCGGTCACTAGTTACCCATATTAGTACGGTAAGTGTTAAAACTTGAAATATCATAAGTATTATGAAATATCTAAAATAAAATTTTATACCTTAACTTTTGGCACTACTAAAGAAAAAATATATCATATATTCTTTACGGAGGGGTTTATTAATCAGTTAATCTAAAAGTTAATAATATGAAATTTTTAGGATATTTTAGTCTTAAATCATATCTAAATTATAAAATTGTTAAAATTGTAACCATAAATCATCACAAAATTAATTTCAAGTATAAGAATACGGTTTTTATGTATATATGTATTTATCTTATAAAATGTTAAATCTATATCCTATTGTATTCAGTTCGATTGCATTTTTTATTAGCGCGTTATTAGCGCTATCGCGTTTTTCCATGTTACGTTTAATGAATGGTAAAGCTACGATAGTATGAATAGTGCGTTCTCCGAATGTGATTATAGTATGTTATTTTGAATGCCTTTCGAAAAACATAAACATACAACGTTCGGCAAGCCGGCTTTCGATGTTGGGTTTTCGTACACAATAAACAGACGACGCGCGGTACAGCACGCCGCGGTATAATACAAGCACTGTCCGTAAAGTAAGGGCCTGAGCACAATAGAGGAACAAGAATTAAGATTTCAACCTATCAGAAATCGTGTATTCCGATGTAATCAGTTTCTGATAGGTTGAAATCTTAATATCTAATTTTTGTTCCTCTATTGTGCGCAGGCCCTAACGCTCTTACGAGGTTTTGGAGAGGACCGTTCTATACTTCTACGATCGCGACAAGCATTAATTATAGCAATGAAAAAAATCTGAAAGACTTCGAATTCCTAGGAGATATCGTTGTGCGCGGAGCAATCTTGGAGTGAACATTTTTTTTTATTTGTTTTTTCGTTGTAATGTAACTATTACACAATTTGAATCTTAATCTTAGTAATACGCTCTGCGCCGAATTTTAAATACTTTAATTTAAATAAATTTATTTGTAATAACACACACACACGATCAACTCTAATTATTCTCACCTTTGATTATTACCATCCTAAATAAATCCAACATATTTGTACGAGTATATATATATATGTAAATTATTTTATTAGTATTACCTTGTCCAAATTTTTAACCGAAATGGATAAAATTATGTGATTTCAATATGTTAATAATATGACTGAGTCGCGATATTATTTCAATAATTTTACCTAATTTCTTTTATTTATCTTTTAGATAACAACCCGAGCAGAAATTAGATCGGTAATGCCTGATGCATGACTAATGCCTGATCGGGAAAGAGTAGGGAATGCCATAATATGGAATTCCCGATCCTTACCTGATCGGGAAAAGATAGGGTATGTCATAATACGGAATTTCCTACTATGACCCGATCAGGAAACAGTAGGATGTGCCCTAATATGGAACTCCCGATCTGTGCCTGATCGGCAACAAATCAGAGAGCGCGTTTTAAGATTTTTTTCGGGTAATCCTGAAAGT
>NW_017296691.1:1075515-1076790 GCF_001594075.2 Trachymyrmex cornetzi | reverse complement strand
AAATTTCCTATTAAAAACAAGGCATGACAAAGGGTAAAATTATCCGGCCCCGATTATGATTGTCCGATCAGGCAATCTTCATTCTCGACGTTACATTTACGATCAGGGTCGGATCGGGTGTCCTGATGAGCGTCTGATCAGGCATTAGGGCATCCTGATAAGGACCCGATCATGGCCCTTTCAAAATTTCTGCTCGGGAATTTGTAATAATTGTAAACTAATATATCTAAATAGCTTTTAGTTAAAACAAAAAAATTTTATTTCTCAAATTCACTTTTTTTATATGTCTTAATTCATGAAATATTCAAATTCAACAATTAGTAAAAAATGAGAAATATTAAGACAAATAGAGAGAATACAATTCATTGACGATGCTTTCTGCCTACACTGAGAAAAAAAATTGCTGTTTCAAAAAAATATTAGTTGATTCAACTAAATGTAAGGGTCACGGGCTGTCAACCAAATATTTGTTCAAACAAATAATATGTTTTAAATTACAAGATTTCGTTAATCTAAATATATAAATATTTGAACTAAATATTCATTACGAACTAAACGCATTTAGTCAAGTTAACAACTTTTTTTTCTCAGTGTAATTTTAATACTTGAGGCAAGGCTTGTTTGAACACGGTTCAACGCGAGGTTCAAGCGCATAGATGAACACAATAAAATCAATTTCCGATCCCACACGTACAAAATACACTCACATATACACGTACGTGTATTGTAAACCTATAAAAATGTTTAGTTCTTCAAATTTACGATTCTCGCTTTGAGCCTTCTGAGTTATGACTATTCTCTACCACATTTGCAAACCCGTTATGTATACTACACACACAATACGCATGTTTTGCACACGTTACACTTTATACATGTTCAAAGTCCACGGCCACGGTACTTACCCCCAGTATAAGGTTACAACGAAAATAACGAAGAAACGTTCGACGCAGACGTACAGCCGGCCTAACAATTAGGATTTACTGTTCGCCTCGTTCTCGTAACGTAAATCTCTCCGAAAATGCGGAGAAACGACGCGTAGGCTGTAAAATCGTCTTTATCGAATCTTTCGTAAATGTTATCCCTTTTTCAGCGCATCAAAACGCGGTGCGTTGGAAACGTAGAGCGGTGCTAAAGATCAAGATGTGCTCAATGATATGTGTGACTTAAATAAAAATGAGGTTTTTTCTTCTTATTTTATATGTTACTGAATGCGTTACTTCTTTTCTTTGCGTTTGATTTATGTTATTTTCTTTTTAGATATATATATATATATAT
>NW_017296691.1:1062180-1075423 GCF_001594075.2 Trachymyrmex cornetzi | reverse complement strand
TTTTGATATACAATATTTATAAATACCTATAAAGTTTAAAAATAATTTTGAAAAGTTTGTAACTTGTAAGATGTTAAATATTTTTTTGGAATACCTCCATCAATTGATGCAAAGTATGTACCTTTACTCGAAAATATACACATCACTCCTTGCAATAATCTGATCTCGTATGTCCGTTAAGGTCAAAATTCAAATCTTTTAAGGTTAGGTATTAAAAGTTCGTACACACGATACACACACTGCACATATTGCGTTCCATTTAAGCGTGGCAAACTGTGTTTGAGTGTGTTATACTGTGTCGGTTTGTGTCTCCTAAAAGGAAAGCAGCCAATGTAAATATAATTTGTGTGTCAGAATTCAGAATAGAATTCTATTTATGTATAATCTTATGGAATAATACAAGCAATATTTGAAAAAATACAGCACATATAGAAATAAATATATTAAAATGCATGAATACATTTACAAAATATATGGCTTAAAATTGTAAGTGAAATTTTATCTTAAAATATAATGTGCTATTTATGAATTGTATACAATACTTAATATTATGATTAAATAGACTATCTTTATATAAATAAAATTCAAGATTAAGAGAAAATATATTCAAAAAAGAGTCAATTGTTCACATTCAGCGTACGTATAAAATTATAATGTAAGCATAGATAAAACTTTAGTTTTTTTTAAACTCGTCACGCTTACTAGAAATTTACTCGGGTCAAATAAATGACATAAAAAGAACATTTCCGCAATTTACAGCTGCGGTTGCATCCGGAGAGTCACGCGTACCAGTTTACCAACGCACTTACGCGTTACCAAGGACTGTATGCGCGGAGAAGCACGGATAGTTTTACATAGTTTTACGCATCCACGAGCCGCGATTATCCGCGGTAACATCTGTGGCTTCATAAATGAAGGATCAAGATGAGTGTCACGTTTATAGTAATCTAAGGTTACTGACATTATATTTGCAGTTCATGGTCACATGTAGGAGAACTTTTTTTACGAAAATTTTATATTAGACTCATAAATTATTTAATTACGGAATTGCATCTGTTTATTTTTATTTAGGTACTTGGATAAGAATAAATCTTACATTGTATTTGGATAAAAATAAATTTTATATCGTGACTTAAGTTTTACTATTGCCTATCGAGATGCAACTTTCTGAACAGTTTTAAACTGTATACATACATTGAGAAAAAATGCTGTTGATTCAATTAAAGTCTATATTACGGGCTGTCACTAACTTAAGTGATTAATTCATATGTATTTTTATTGACATAAAGGCATAAATTATTATTTCAATAATCAAGCCTTTATGTCAATAAAATACACGCATGAATTAATCACTTATGATAGTGACAGCCCATAATATAGACTTTAATTAAATCAACAGCATTTTTTTCTCAGTGTATATATGGATAAAAGATCAAGTAATTTGAATAACGGTATTGTAATACATTAACCATTTATTAATAATTAACTTGTGATGCATTAAATAATCTATTTGCTTTTATTTTATTAAGAAAAATTTTCCGTACCGATTATGTATTTGTTTATGTTTCGCGAAATTTTTTTGGAGTTTATTTCTTGGATGGCTTATTGCAAAAAGAAAGCCGTTAATCGATTATTTTAATAACTGTCGTAATATATTAAGTAGCATAATACGAAATTATATTTAAAAAAGTGGAGATTAAAACCAACGGTCAACGGATATTCAAAAAATAGAAGCGCGTTGAAAAATTAAATTCAACAAAATATGTTTCCTAAAAAAGATTTTCCTTTATAAAAGCATAGATATTGTGTTATGCGAGAATGCCGTATTCTTTAACCATCATTGAATTAATTAGCATGTTGTATTGTAGGAATTTTTAAGAATTTGAATACCACTAAAATTTCCCGTAACGTAAATGCTAGTATAATTTAAAGACAAAAATGTTTTGAACTGTGGAATATTTATCGTAGTTTTACATACATTAAAATTGTGTAGGTAGCCATCGGCATTGCACAAACTACGTTGTTTATGGATGACGAAGATGAGTTATAGAACAAGACATTTTTTCATCTCGAAGTTTTAAGAATACCAATGTATATTTATATATATTTAGAATAGAGGAAGAAGTAATAGGTTTCTCTTTATGAATTATTCCGCGTTGATGTATGCATTATATTTCTAGGAAAATTGTGATCGCGCATATGATAACATAAGTACAAAGCGCGTGTGGAATAAACCCGGGAACAACATAAAGAATGTTAGTTGAAAATTGTAATAACAATTGTAAAAATATCGAAAAGTATCTATCTACTAGATAACAGTTTTACTGTTTAAACTTGAAAAAAAAGATAGATTAATAAATAGTTTACAAGCTTATGAAAATTTAGAAAAATATTTCTGTTTCATTACAGTTATGAATTATTAATTATTTATTATTTTTACATTATTACGACATTTTTAAATTATTACATAGCTGACTATAACATTTTACATACGTACTTCCGGTGTTAGCTCATTTACAGGCATTTTTTTACATAATTGATTTATTCATTTGAGCCCAAATTGTTTATTAAATTATAACATTTTGCTTGAAATAAATTTTGTAATAAAAAAAAAATATATATATATAAAATCTTTTTTTTTTTACGTTTTCTCTCGAAGGTTGAAAAATATCCACACTGACCTATACTTGAGTCACACTTTCGATTTCGTTTCGCCGGTTTTATTGAACTTTTTTATGAACCTGTAGGCGAAGTGGACGCGAATGTATCAAAGGATGTAAATCATGGTGCAACGGGATAAAGTTTAATGTCTTTGTCCTTGTGAATCTTGTTGAACGACGCCACGCCCTTATCGCAAATTGGTGTTTGCTTTTTACTTACACACATATGCATACACATGTGTATACATATGTGTACAGCTATATTGGGCGATAAAGACGTAACGTTGCGCTCGTGATTATGGCGTTGCTCGTGGGTGCGATAATGCTCCATACACCACACAGGCGAATTCATTCCGCTTGAGCTGAGACATGTCGCGTCGCTCGGTTCTTATAAGGATCGAAGAAAAAAAACACTTGCTACCCTATCTCGAATTTCACGATAATAAATGATGAAACATTGACAGCTATAGTCTTGAATGGTCGAATAACGACACAAGAATTTTTGCTTGATTTTATTATGATAAAACGCTTGAAGAGTACAAATAGCTAACAATAACTGCAAATTTATTGATTTTTAATTATATCAAAAATATAAATTATACGTTAATATTAAATTAAAGTAAACGACAACGAATAAATGACATAATGTAAGAAATTTACATAAAAATAAAAAATTAATTATTATTTCTCTCCATCAAAGATCAGTATTATTCTACATAAAAATTTTAGATATAATTAAATTTATTTATATTTCTATAAATTATTTTTAAAAACTGGTATTTATTTTGAAAGTGTCTTAAAATAAAATATTGAGAAATTATTTTTGAGAAAATTAATTTTCGGTTTTTGAATATATATTTGTTCTTCGACTGTGGGTGTTCGAAAAACTGTGAGTTTACCGTATTACTTATATTTTTTATCAATTAAGCAACTGTTTTGTATATATGTATCCTCACACATCAGTAATTAAGAGGATATTTTAATAGAAAATCAAGTATAATAGCGTCATTAAAATACAAAGAACTATATCCCGTTAATGTTCCATCCATAATGATAGATTTCTAAACAATAGACATTACTGCCACGATACGGAGGTAAAATCCAGGTCTTTTTTTAAACAACTGCATGAAGAAGTAATTATATTTTCATGTATCTTGTAATTATTACAATATACATAACAGTATTTGCTAATTTTATTGTATCAAATCAAAATTTGTAAAAAATTAGTTCATAACTGTATAAAAAGTCTCTGTAGTGATATTAATAGTAATATATATATATATTTGTTATAGTTTTAATTTGTCTAAAAAATGTACGATAACTTTTACAATGTAAAGATCATATTGTGAGAATGTTTTTATCTCAATTTCTATATAAAATATATAAATATTTTAGTATATTTAAGTATCTATAAAGCTGCATTAATAGCATATTAAGTACACAGAATTAAAAAAATTTCGCTATTGGTATTGAAATTCACTATGCATTTAAATATTCGCTCGATCATATTGACTGACATATATACAAGTATACTACAACTACTACAAACGTAGTGCGTTATATTAATTAATGTGTACATCTGCGCTGAAAGAGAGCTTTTCTATATCAAAATTAACAAGAGATCATTGTTCTCGGATAATATTCAGGAAATGCACGTTTCCAACAGCTGACGCGATCTCACGTGTCAGCTTTGCGTAATGTGTTACGCAATAATCGCGGCAGCAGCATGATAGAACCATGGACCGCATTTGTTATAATTGTCTCGGGCAAAACATTAATCATTATTTGCGTAACTGTTTATTACCATCATTTTATTTTATTAATGCATGTCTCCCAGCTCTATCTTTTTTCAATTTTTTGATATTTGAGTATATAGTAGAATTCGATTAAATTGCTAGAACAATTACTAAAGACCGATTGCATAGATAAGATTTTTAAGATTACATTAATTTACATTACTTAAATACTTATTTAATTGATAAGTAAAATCGATCGGTCATATAAAACAAGTGTATATAAAATGCATAGATGTGAAAGAGCAGGTAGCATCGCCGCGTCGTTAGCGCCTAAAGTTGCTCGCACGGAAGATGAAAAGTGCGTTCCGTTTCACATGATGAACATGATGTATCAATGGCTGCGTTCAGCAGAAAACTAGCTTTGCAACTGTTGTAAAATTTTTTACTATGATTGGTCTTACTCTTAGTTCCTCACTGGATTAAAATGTATAAACTAATCATATTCAAGAGTTTTACAACAATTACAAAGCTGCTTTATCTGTTGAATGCAGCTATTATGTGTATTCAGAACAACAACCACTCACTGGGCGCTTAGTGAGCTCTTTCATTCGATTGGTATATTTCGTTAGATCCTAAAATATAGACCAATCAGATGAGAGAGCTCACTGAGTGTTCAGTGAGCGATTGTCGTCCTGAATTTTTATTTTATCCTTGTTGTTTCATCAAATATCAAAAAGGGATAAAATGATATATCATGCGCGAAATAAAATGCACTGTAGATCCTATCGTCATGTTATAATTGTGTTCCTGTTACGTTTGCAAAACACAAGACGAATCGGCTCCAGACGAGTGATATCACGAATCGATCAAACGGTAATCGAAATACATCAATCCTCTATATTTCAATGTTATAACTATCGCCTAATATAGATTTAACGTTTGTATATTGATGATATGTTAAAATGCATGTTTTGCAATATTTGTGCGATCAAAAATCTATCGTGCGAATAAAGTATCGACTATATTTTCGAGTAATGCGAATATCGCAAGTAACTACCTACAATATTAACCCTTACCGTATTAATATGGGTAGCTAGTGACCGAGCGATTCCTGTTCGTGCAAGTTTTTTTGAGTCTTTCGGTAATTATAAATTATACTACATTTTATTATTTTCCAAAATAAAGAGTCAATATTTATTCTAGAAAGTTGAAAGTATGTTGGTGAATTTTTAGAGATTTTTAAAATTATTTTGAAGAGGTGAGAGAAAAAACGAAAAGATTTGAAGTGACCCTTGATGGTATGGATGAGGCACCAAATTGTAGATGATACGGTAAGGATTAAACGTCTGTTACGTCGTTATAATTTATAATAATTACTATCGTAAAAATAAGCTATTTATCGTTCGATAAATAGAAAATACACGAAGGCGATGTTCAAAAGTAAAACGCGTAGCGCGCCACGCGCCGCTTTTGGCGCGCAAAGTTGGCGCGCAAAATTAACCACGCGCGCGAACAATGATGCCAACTCGCTGCCCTCTATATGTTATCCATAGCTGGCACAATACGTAAAGGGAGATAAGTAGGGATAGCTTGGCAGCAGTATCCTACATCGCGCAACCCGTCAAGCGGCAGTGTATTCAGTGTTATTGATAGTTCTAGAATACAGGCACGGAAATCATAACTCAATCGGTGCCCGGCGCGCTTTTTTCTGGCTATCGCTTTTCCACACAATACTGAGTGGCATATTGCAAGCGAGAGTTGACATCGTTGCGCAGGAGACGCGGTCGTTTCGCTATATTATGTTCCTGCTTTATTTGCAGAGCGCGGTGGACAATTGTGGATAATGTAGACACAAGACGAATCCTCCGCAGGAGTATAGAATCGTTATGAATCGATCAAGTATGTGGTAATCGCAGCTTATACTTTGTATCACTCTTGTTGCGATATCTTATACCTATCGCTGAATATAGATCGCTTATATTGATTGACAGCGCGTATTTTGCGATAATTGTTCGGCCAAAAAAGTATCGAGCGAAAAACAAAACGACGATCATGTTTTCTGATATTGCGAATATCGCGAATGTCTACTAATAGTAATGCACATTATTTAGATAAACAATAATTGAAAATAATCGTCAACATAAAGGTATATTATTTTTTACTTGATACCAAAAATGCATGAACGCGTTCCAAAAATTGAACACCACACGTCATTTTTAGAACATATGAAAATTGACTCCTTAATTATAAACAAAACGTTATGACGAAAATATAAACCTAGCAAATAAGCTGTTATTTATTGTCATTTTAACGTTAAAATGACGTTAAAACAACGACAAGTAATGTCAGTTTGTTTACTAACAATTAAATTTACTAAATGCAATGTTATAAAGTATAATATAAAAAACTATAACGAAATGAGCTACGTAAACTAATAACCACTTTTTAGCAATTATAGAAAGTAATTATAATACTTATCTATGAAATATATTACCTCACGATCACGATGTTCTATATTATACTTTACTGGCAATAACAGAATGAACTATGTATAAACTGATGCAATCGAGTTATACACGAAAAAAAAGTTTGGTTGAATTAACTGGAATGAGCGATCTAGAATTTTGGTTAAGTCTACTAGATTTCTGATTAAATGTACTAAATGTTGATTATTTCAACTAGAATTTTAATAGATTTAACCATAAATTTTAGTAGGTTTAACTAGAATTCTGGATCGTTCATTTTCTATCAGAATTCTAGTTAATTCAACCAAACATTTTTTCCTGTGTATGAACAGTACGACGTATTAATACTATCTGTTGAATTGACTATAATTATCCACAAACAACGAGTAAACCATATTGAGTACTAAATCACATAAAGTCCGGTTACTTTGATAATTATGATAATATAATACTAATATTTATTTAACAATAGAAGGAATTTTCTAGAAAACAATATGTATTATACATACATGTGTATGTATGTATATTACTTTTCTGCACCAACTCTTATATAAAATTTAATCCTGAATTAATATTTGAAAATAGAACAGATAAAATTATAAAATAATAAAACAACAAATACTTAGTACATTGTAACAAACACTTTTCTATATTATGTATAGACAACAATTTTATTTACTCTAATTATATACTCTTTTTATATATATTCTTTATATTTTTTAATTTCTTGCATTGTATGTACATATATTTCAAAAATACGAATATTTTATTATCTTTTGTCTTTACTTCCAAGTGTGTCAAGATGAAATATTTGAATGTAAAATATATTTAAAAAACATTAAAGAAACGACCACATCAAATGAACCTATTTTTGTCATTATTTTCATATTATTGAGCTTGAGTTATAATCAGAATCAAAGTGTTCACGTTGATCTATGAATTGACAATTAGTAAACAAAATTTGAGCCCTTAATAGTTTTCATGAATTGAATAGTTTTACTTAAATTAACGAGATATCGTGAGTAATAGCAGAAGCCACTTATACAGAAATGATTAAAAATAACTCAAACTAAATGTAACGTGATATTACAGATTTAAAAGTGCATGCACAATAAATTTCATAATGAAGAGGTATTCAGGATTAAATTTATACTAATCTGTTATAACATATCTATTTTAAGGCAACGGATGTATGGAACGCTATACATACATTTATCCATATATTTTTATTAAATGGATGCGTACATGCATCTAGATATATAGTATATTAATGAAAATACCACAAATCCGTTACCTCAATAAAAATATTAATACATCACTAACCAACCTGATGCGCAACGGCGGAGTTACATCTGCAACGTCGCTACGATGATTCTGTAACAAATAAATTAAAATCCGAATTAAAACAGAGTAAAGAAATAATTATTACTTTAAAAAATAATTGCTTTATGAACGCATGTAGTTTGCTGAAAAATAATCATGCAATTTTGAAAATATAATTTTTGTAAGCGTCGAACTTTGTATCCATTATTTAATTTTAAATATAAAACAATTATATATTTTCTAAAATAATTATATATTTTTTCTAAAATAATTAGTGGAAAGTCACCGATATCGATATATCACTTTGTTTTTAGATAATATTTCTTAAATAAAAGGTAAAATAAAACTTTAAAAACATAAGCACAAACTAAAAAGTGTCTTCCATCAGATAATATAAGCAGTTTTTATAAATTATTGTTCGCAATTTAGCAATAATTAATTTTTTTCATAAAGGTAAGCGTCTGACAAAATGGGCTCTAAAACTGACACAGTAGGCAATAGTGTTATGTATTCCTATTTTTTTTCTTTTACAGGAATTATCGGCATAGAGTACCTACAAGTGAATGTATATAAGATATTCTAGAATCTTTTCACTTCGTTACAAAATATTTTTATTGAATTATATGCATATTTACTATATGCTGTTTTGCAAAATGCAAATATGTAACGCGATAGTTTTTCAAGAGTTATTCTATACATATATGGACGATTGTTTTCAGCTCCAATAAAACTATTTGACATTATAAAGTAACATTATAAAGATTAAGTTAGTTCATGATCTGTTTTACAGACAGGTGTGGCGGTTTACACTGCATCCCAATTTTATATTTAAAATTATATTACGAAAAAACTAAGAGAAAAAATAATATAAATAAAACTGATTTAGAAAACTACAAGCATTTAGAATAACGTAATATTATCAATAATATAGTCACTCTTACTTAAACTGCGCAATTTAGAAAAGAAAATCGTAAAAATTTTATTTTCACACAATAGTAGAATTCGTTTTTAATTGATTTGATATAGAAATAAGCCACAAATATACGAATTATGAGTTTGTACTTCTTTAATTAGCTAAACAGATCATGATTTTATTAGTATTAATAAACTGCAATAATTAGTTTCTGAGAAATAAGAGGGTGTCGCTTTAGGCGATCTATGTCCGTATTGGCGAATTTCCTCTCTATATATATTCTCTAAAGAAGATCTTAGCAAAAATAAATTTGTACATAATTTTAAAGTATTGTTAACATTACTTAAAAATTTCATACAAATTAATTTTTACTAAAACCTTCTTTAGACAATATATATAAATAAAATTTAAACAAAGAGTTATTAGAGGTAGCTCGACAACATAAAAAAAAATAAGAAAGAGCATACATCCACATACGCAAGTTATTATTTGTACAAGTCATACATTTAAAATAAAATTACATGTAAACGTTTCGGTCAAGCCGTGACCATTGTCAGTACAATTAAGAGAATGCAAATGTTAAAAAATATAATTTAGTACAGTAGGATGTCGCAGTACAAAATTCCAAAAATTAATCCTGTCTTCATAATCCCTTTTACAGTGAAAATAATATTCTTGATAACTTGTTAAAACATGGGTCACTGTGATTACACGAAATTTCGTACAGAATAGTCTTACCATCTTATATAATATTTTTCCATCTGCGCTAAGATTCTTCTAACAAATTAGCATCGCATTATTGTATTATATTAATAGTTGTGAAAACACGGAATCTGGTAATTCCGTGTTTTAACATACAAGTTATCAAGAATAAATTCTTAATTTCACTGTAAAAAAGATTATGAAGACAGGATTAATTTTTGAAATTTTGTACTGTGATATCCTAATGTGCAAAATTATATTTTTCGAAATTTGCATTCTCTTGATCGTGCTGATGATAGTCACGACTTGACCAAAACATTTACATGTAATTTTATTTTAAATATATGACTTGTGCGAATAATAATTTGCGTATATGGCCGTATACTCTTTCTTATTTTCGTTTTAGAATATATATAATTATTATTTTAAAAAACATATATAATTATTTTATCTAAATTTTAAATAACTGTCGTTTTATCTAAATTAGATAAAAGAAGAGTTATTTAAAAATTACTTAAAAATTTTATACAAATTTATTTTTGCTAAGATCTTTAAAAAAAATATATAATATTATTTTAGAGAATACGTATATAATTACTTTACAGAATATACAATTATTTTATAGAATTATTTTATAGATTTATTTTATAGAATTATTTGATAGAGAGCACATAGAATTATTTGAATCATTTTATTTAACAACGATTAAAAAATAATCATTTTTTAATCATTGTCAAATAAAATGATTTAAAAACAAGCGAAAAAAGATTAATTTTACACAAATAAAAAATAATATATACCGCAAAGTTGCTCCACCAGTGCCCGATGTCTCTCCAAGACCTCCACCTCCTCTCAGAATATAATTGCATCCTCTCGCACAGGACACTCGCATCAAACACCTGCGAATAATGGACTATAATCGCGCGCGGACTATAACTTGAGTCCGATAACTTGAACGGCACTCCCGAAACAAACGCGCGACGCGACGAACCGGCTGCGGTTCGTTCATTTTCAAATAAATCGGCGACGAGGGTTAGCCGTTCCTACAGACAAGTAGCCGTATCGCGTGCCGCTCTTCACATTTCTTTTTGAAACATAATGATCGCAAAAAGTGCTAGATATAATACGAAATTTTATGAATATTCCGCACTTAGATATCTCCAATTTATATATATATATGTAAATGTATAATATCAATTCTATTTATACTCATTATTATATTCAACCCAAATTATTTGATAATTAAAAAATGTTTGCATTTATCTTTATTTCAAGAATGTATAACTCATTATTAATCTTCATTTGAATGTAAATCATCAAAAAAAATAACAAAGATTGAGATATAAAGTAACAAAGATTGAGATATAAAATAAAGAAAGAGATATAAAGAGTGAGATAAAAAGAAAGAGATATCCGAGGAGATATCTTAGTACACATCTTAATTTCCAGCAACATTAATATTTGGGCATCCTTACGTAATTATAAATCATCAATTCGTGCTCGTGAATATCTAATTTTCGTAGATCAATGCGCGACAACCGGAACGACGCGTGCCACACATCCGTCTCGCTTAGCGAATGCCGATGTGATGACGTAATCGACTACGACGCCGCGCGGCCCGCTCCCCCACGCTTTTCGTCGCGCGATCCGTCCCCTAGCTGTTCCGCGGGCGCCGTTTTTATACCAAATTATTGCGTATAAAATATATTCACGGTTTATTCGTTCATTCGTATTTTACATGATTTTGACAAACGGATATCGCCGTACATTTCACGTTTTGCTTATTGGCATCTCGGACACAATCCTATATTACTTGCATGATTCTTTTAAACTTAATTAGTAATTATTCGCGTGAGGTATTTTTAATATTCCATTATGTCTCAATTTTCATTTATTCTTTTTAATGATTCGTACTTAAATGAAGGTTGATAAAATATTCTATATATGTTCTTTACATGCAAATTTCCTTAATATCGTGAAACAATTTGTGCTAAATACAGCTTTGGCTAAAAGTATTAAATATCTTGTTAATCATTATTTAATTTTTCAGTTAATAAATTAATTTAAGACACTACTGTTACTGCAAATTATCTGTGTTTCAGAAATTCATGAAACTTACGTATGATGCCGAACATGGCTCGATAAAATAACGTACGAATTATTTAAAATAAAAAATATAAAAATAGTTTCTGGAAATTTATATAAAATATTAAAGAAGTAAGTCAGAAGTGTAGTTATTTAAAATAATGAAAACTATAAATAATTCTTTTAATTTTTTTATTTAAAATTTTTACGTATATTTGGACATCTTTAGAAAGTATTTGTAAAGTTGTATATTTATAACAAAATATATATAAATTGTTATAATTAAATGTAGTTGACAAAATGAGAAAAATGTACTTTTTTATACAAAAATGTAAAACTCTGAAACAAAAATGTTTAAAGGAAAGATATGTTTCAATATCTTAAAGTTGACATTCAAAATCATAAAAGAAAATATCGTTCAAGTGTCGACTGTCTAAAAAATTTAATTATTCAGTAACCCGAAGATTATGTTTTATTGCAATAATAAAATGCATTGTTTAAAACGTAAATGCAATGTACCTTCAATTTATAGCCATTCATGCTTATTAAAAAAACATATTCTTCGGGTTACTAAATAATTGAATTTTTTGGACAGTCGGTAGCACTTGAACGATTTTTTCTTTTGTGGTTTTGAATGTCAACTTTAAGATATTGAAACATATTTTTCCTTTAAATATTTTTGTGTTTCAGAGTTTTACATTTTTGTACAAAAGAGAGCGACTTTTCTCATTTTGTCAAATATATTTAGTTATAACAATTTATATACAATTTGTTATAAATATACAACTTTACAAATACTTTCTAAAGAGAGAGAGAGAGAGAGAGAGATGTCAAAATATACGTAAAAATTTTAAATAAAAAAATTAAAAGAGTTATTTATAGTATTCAGTTATTTTAAATAATTACTTCTAATTTATTTTTCTTATTTAATATTTTATATAAATTTTCGGAAACTATTTTATATTTTTTATTTTAAACAAGTCGTATCTGCTTTTTACCAATTTCTACGATTTTGTATTTTTTAATTAAGTTTCTGAAACTCATTTTATGTTTTTTATTTTAAATAATTCGTACGTTATTTTATCGAGCCATGGTCGGAATCATACGTAAGTTTAATGAATTTCTGAAACACAGATAATTAATTTGCAGTAACAATAGTGTCTTAAATTAATTTATTAACCGAAAATTAAATTATGATTAACAAGATGTTTAATATTTTTAGCCAAAGCTGTATTCAGCACAAATGTTTCACGATATTAAGGAAATTTGCATGTGTCTTTATATAAAGAACATATAAAATATTCAAAATCAACCATTATTTAAATATGAATCATTAAGAGGAATAATAAAAATTGAGAC
>NW_017296691.1:1060741-1061115 GCF_001594075.2 Trachymyrmex cornetzi | reverse complement strand
GCGTGACGCGAATGACGTAGGCCTACGTCACAGCGACGTCCCTGTGACGTAGGCCTACGTCACGGGGTCCACACGGCTCGCAGCACGGCCGCCTGCGCAGTAGTTGATCACCACGCCGCGACATATCGTCCTTCCGCCATTTTCGTTGAATTCTCACCGGTTCAAATACGTGTTCGCGACGTGTATGTGCAATATTCGTTTCCGACAGCGACGGGGGATTATTTGTGCGTGAGGTGATGCGTGCGAAACCCGGATTTACTGGCGATCTTGTCGACGAATGTTCTCGATCGCCCCTTTCGTGCTTTTCGTTGCGATCGAGCACTGTGGAATCGCGAAGTTCGCCGCGTTCGCGGAATATCGGAGGCTAAATGAGG
>NW_017296691.1:1045663-1060720 GCF_001594075.2 Trachymyrmex cornetzi | reverse complement strand
TCGTCGAAATTACGTGAATATATCTTTTCGTGCGTATATTGAGGCTCATGTGAATGTGTAATGTGTTTCAGGTGCAGTAAAGAGAGAAAACGAAAGCGAAGAATGCCTAACCAATGGAATCTTCAAAGCATCCAGCAACTGCGGCGAATGAACTTTGCGTCTTCACCGTTTTCGATCGAGCACAGTGGAATCGCGAAGTTCGCCGCGTTCGCGGAATATCGGAGGCTAAATGAGGTGAATCTTGCGTTTCTTTTCGACATGGCTCGTCGAAATTACGTGAATATATCTTTTCGTGCGTATATTGAGGCTCATGTGAATGTGTAATGTGTTTCAGGTGCAGTAAAGAGAGAAAACGAAAGCGAAGAATGCTTAGCCAATGGAATCTTCAAAGCATCCAGCAACTGCGGCGAATGAACTTTGTAATTCAAACACGCGAAAGCGACTGCGACGAGTGATGCTTGTTCGGGACAAAGACGCGGAATTTATCGTGCGTAAAACAATGCGTGTGTGGCAGTTGAATTTTCTCGCGATCTTGTCGATGAACGTTCGCGATCGTTGTCGAGCTCCGGGTAATTATTTTTTAGAATACCATACCCACCTTTTAATTATACAATGTGATGTCAAAAGGCAAGAAGTAAAAAGAGGTTTTTACCAGCGTGGATTTTTTTACATAAATTTTATTCAATTATTAATCTTTATTCAATTATTCGCACTTATTATCGTAGTACATTTCGCACTTTGCTTTTGGCATCTCTGGCACTTGTTCAATACTATATTACTTGCATGGTTCTTTCAACCGTAATTAATAATTATTCACGTGGGGTATTTTTGATATTCCTACATTATACGTCTCAATTTTTATTATTCCTCTTAATGATTCATATTTAAATGGTTGATTTTGAATATTTTATATGTTCTTTATATAAAGTTTTATTCAATTATTAATCTTTATTCAATTATTCGCACTTATTATCGTAGTACATTTCGCACTTTGCTTTTGGCATCTCTGGCACTTGTTCAATGGAATATTACTTGCATGGTTCTTTCAACCGTAATTAATAATTATTCGCGTGGGGTATTTTTGATATTCCTACATTATAGGTCTCAATTTTTATTATTCCTCTTAATGATTCATATTTAAATAATGGTTGATTTTGAATATTTTATATGTTCTTTATATAAAGACACATGCAAATTTCCTTAATATCGTGAAATAATTTGTGCTGAATACAGCTTTGGCTAAAAATATTAAACATCTTGTTAATAATTATTTAATTTTTTTAGACACTATTGTTACTGCAAATTAATTATCTGTGTTTCAGAAATTCATTAAACTTACGTATGATTCCGACCATGGCTCGATAAAATAACGTACGAATTATTTAAAATAAAAAACATAAAATGAGTTTCAGAAACTTAATTAAAAAATACAAAATCGTAGAAATTGGTAAAAAGCAGATACGACTTGTTTAAAATAAAAAATATAAAATAGTTTCCGAAAATTTATATAAAATATTAAATAAGAAAAATAAATTAGAAGTAATTATTTAAAATAACTGAATACTATAAATAACTCTTTTAATTTTTTTATTTAAAATTTTTACGTATATTTTGACATCTCTCTCTCTCTCTCTCTCTCTTTAGAAAGTATTTGTAAAGTTGTATATTTATAACAAATTGTATATAAATTGTTATAACTAAATATATTTGACAAAATGAGAAAAGTCGCTCTCTTTTGTACAAAAATGTAAAACTCTGAAACACAAAAATATTTAAAGGAAAAATATGTTTCAATATCTTAAAGTTGACATTCAAAACCACAAAAGAAAAAATCGTTCAAGTGCTACCGACTGTCCAAAAAATTCAATTATTTAGTAACCCGAAGAATATGTTTTTTTAATAAGCATGAATGGCTATAAATTGAAGGTACATTGCATTTACGTTTTAAACAATGCATTTTATTATTGCAATAAAACATAATCTTCGGGTTACTAAATAATTAAATTTTTTAGACAGTCGACACTTGAACGATTTTTTCTTTTATGGTTTTGAATCAACTTTAAGATATTGAGAAACATATCTTTCCTTTAAACATTTTTGTTTCAGAATTTTACATTTTTGTATAAAAAAGTACATTTTTCTCATTTTGTCAAATATATTTAATTACAACAATTTACATACAATTTGTTATAAATATACAACTTTACAAATACTTTCTAAAGTTGTCCAAATATACGTAAAAATTTTAAATAAAAAAATTAAACGAGTTATTAATAGTATTCAAAACAAAACAACACAACAACATTATTTTAAATAACTACACTTCTGACTTACTTCTTATTTAATATTTTATATAAATTTCCGGAAACTATTTTATATTTTTTATTTTAAACAAATCGTATCTGCTTTTTATCAATTTCTACGATTTTGTATTTTATTTTAGTTTCTGACACTTATTTTATGTTTTTTATTTTAAATGATTCATACGTTATTTTATCGAGCCATGATCGGCATCATATGTAAATTTAATGAATTTCTGAAACACAGATAATTTGCAGTAACAGTAGTGTCTTAAATTAATTTATTAACTGAAAAATTAAATAACGATTAACAAGATATTTGATACTTTTAGCCAAAGCTGTATTTAGCACAAATTGTTTCACGATATTAAGGAAATTTGCATGTATCTTTATATAAAGAACATATATAGAATATTCTATCAACCTTTATTTAAGTATGAATCATTAAAAAGAATAATGAAAATTGAGACATAATGGAATATTATAAATACTTCACGCGAATAATTACTAATTAAGTTTAAAAGAACCATGCAAGTAATGTAGGATTGTGTCCGAGTTGCCAATAAGCAAAACGTGAAATGTACGGCGATGTCCGTTTGTCAAAATCATGTAAAATACGAATAATTGAATAAACCGTGAATTTTTTTCATACGCAATAATTGAGTATCAGAACGGCGCCCGCGGACAGCGAGGGGACGGATCGCGCTACGGAAAGCGAGGGGGAGCGGGTCGCGCGATGAAAAGCGAGGGGGAGCGGGCCGCGCGGCGCCGTGGTCGACTACGTCATCACTTCGGCATTCGCTCGGCGACATCGGAGCGAGAAAGACGTGTGGGACGAGTTGCTCTGGTTGTCGCACATTAATCTACGAAAATTAGATATTCACGAGCGCGAACTGATGTTTTATAATTACGTAAGGATGCCCAAATAGTAATATTCAAAACTAAGGTGTGTACTAAGAGTTATATCTCAATATTGGTTATTCTTTTTAATGATTTACATTCAAATATAAATTAATAATAAGTTATACATTCTTGAAATGAAGATAAATGCAAACATTTTTTAAATTATAAAACAATTTGGGCTAAATATAATAATAGGTATAAATAGAATTCATATTATAATACATTTACATATATATAAATTAGAGATATCTAAGTGCGGTATTTATAGTCCGTTCTTATTTCAAGACTGTCTTAAGTAATGCCTTAAGACGGTCTTGAATATAAGCTCTGACTATGAATACCCGCCTAAGATATAGATGAGTTATGCGCGTAACGAATTCAAGAAATAAAGTATAAATCGTATAATAAAGCGTCGTGTAATATTCATCGAAGAATATTAAAACGTAAGGATTACAATGTTTTACTGATTTTATAATATGCGTTAATATTTAACTTTAATATTTCGACAGTCAGACGGTTGGTGCGCGACCTTGCGGGGGGGAAGGCACGGGGTGGCACGGAGCAGCGTGTTATGTTTATGTGTTACAATTACCGCGTAGTCATTCCCTTACCGCTCGTATAGGCCGATAGTCGTGTCGCGTGCGGCTCTTTTTCACATTACTTACTTTCTGAAATCTTTTTCGCAAAGTATAATATGTCTAATATAATACGAAACGTTGTACTTTATGATTAATTAATCATACTAGTAATTATATTATGTGAATATTCATAAAATATAACATTTCGTATTATATCTAGCACTTTTTGCGATCATTATGTTTAAAAAAGAAATGTGAAGAAGAGTGGCACGCAACACGGCTACTTGTCTGTACGAATGGTATCACACGAGTCATAAAAAAGCAATGTTAATATGAATACTCTCATGCAAATAACGCAATTTCTACTTTCACAATTAATGTAGTTTAATAATTAAATTAATTTTTTGTTTTTGTACACCTTTCGTTATACGATCCGTTTAAAAATTAACTGTATGTTTAGAACTATTTATCGATATATAATAATAGGAACATTTATCTTTTTTTATTAATCTCTAGTCTATTTTATTGGCTCTAATCATATCTTACAGACATCATCTATGGATAAGTAAAAGATTCAGCCCTTTTGCTCTGACTTTATTTCGCAATGATAACGAATCGTATCTAAAAGTTAACTGATTGCATAGTAATTGGAGAGTAATGTAGATAATAGCTATATATTATATTTTTCAGATTATCTTCCCTCTCACGGGTACGACCTTGACGTGGTGGGAGGGCTCAGTATCCAGAGGATATTTACACGAAAAGAACGGTTTTTCTCAAGTGTCTAAAAATTTTCGGATATGTCTGAATGTATATATCTAGATAAATTTTTAGATATTGAATAAAATCGTTCTCTTCGTGTAAAAATCCAATGGGGAAGCTAATGTACCCTCGTCGCCGATTTATTTAAAAATGAACGAACCGCAGCCGGTTCGTCGCGTCGCGCGTTTGCTTCGGGAGTGCCGTTTAAGTCGGACTCAAGTTATAGTCCGCGCGCGATTATAGTTTATTTTTTGCGAGTATGTTACGCGAGTGTCCTGTGCGCGAAGATGTTAATGATATTCTGAGAGGAGGAGGAGGTCTGGGAGAGACATCAGGCACCGGTGGAGCAACCTTGCGGTATATATTATTTTTTACTTGTATACAATTAATCTTTTTTCGTTTGTTTTTAAATCATTTTATTGGACAATGATTAAAAAATGATTATTTTTAAATCATTGTTAAATAAAATGATTTAAATAATTCTATGTTATATATATATATATAAAATAATTATATAAAATAATTCTATAAAATAATTCTATATTCTTAAAGTTATATACGTTAGTATATACATATTCTCTAAAATAAATATATATATTTTTTAAAGAGAATCTTAGCAAAAATAAATTTGTATAAAATTGTTAAGTAATTTTTAAGTAACTCTCCTTTTATCTAATTTAAATAAAAGGTGAGTTATTTAAAATTTAGATAAAATAATTATGTATATTCCTTTAAAATAATAATTATATATATATATTCTAAAACGAAAATAAGAAAGAGCATACGGCCATATACACAAATTATTATTCGCACAAGTCATATATTTAAAATAAAATTATACGTAAATGTTTCGGTTAAGTCGTGACTATCATCAACACAATCAAGAGAATGGAAATGTTAAAAAATATAATTTAACACATTAGGATGTTGCAGTACAAAATTCCAAAAATTAAGCCTGTCTTCATAATCTCTTTTACAATGAAATTAAGAATTTATTTTTGATAACTCGTATGTTAAATCATTATCAGTATCAAAATTAAGAAAGTTACTTTTTAAAAATATTTATAGTTACAAATTTTTTCTCTCGAAACTAACACGTTTCCGGATGCATTCGAACATTCATTGCTGCAGTACCGAAAATCTATCTGGAGACTGTATTAGTGTTTCGGTGCTAAGACAAGCGAATAGTATATTTACGTTACATGTCCTATACATTTTTAGCATTGGCAGTGAATATATCGGAGCCATAGTTAAAAACTAATGAGTTACTGTTCAATTACTTTAATGTTAATGTTTTGAAAGCTTAATGTGTTGTTATTTTTAATACAAGAATCTTACATTACTAACAATATTAAATTGTTTTACTTATTATACCAAAATACTCGGTTATACATATACAGGGTGTCCCGAACTTTTTTGCCAATCACTTTTGTGTTGATAGAGCGGACCAAACTGAGTCGAACAGTCCTCTACCATTTTTTCAATTTTTGCAGTAATTAACAAGATATTAATTACTAAAATTGCCAAATATTGATCTTAAATAATTTGTTACTCAAATATTATGAACTTTATAGAAAAGCTGCAAGAGACAAAAATAATTTACTTTCTTCTCATAAAGTTCTGAGAATTTTTTAGAATTTTTTCAGAATATTTTAATACCGTATTTTCTTATGTGTATGTTGGTAAAAATAAGAAAATGCAATACTAAAAAGTTGATAAAAAATTCCGAAAAAATTCTTAGAGTTCTATAAGTAGAAAATAAATGATTTTTCTCTTGTAGTTTTTTTATAAAATTGATAGTATTTGAGTAAAAAATTATTCAAGACCAATATTTTGCAATTAATATCTTATTAACTATTACGAAAATTGCAAAATGTTAGAGGACTTTTCGACTCAGGTTAGTCCGCTCTATCTACACAAAAGTGATTGGCAAAATAGTTCGGGACATCCTGTATACTATACTTGTATACCATTTTCTATATAATGAGTCACATTTCTATTTTAAAAACTTAAAAATACATTCAATACATTTCGATATATTAGCTGAATTAATAATTTATAATAAATTAATAAATGTATTATATTTAAAAAATACTGAGTCCAATATTTATAATAAAATGGATTCATAAAAGAACCCTAGATATAACTCTTAATGCATACATTTATGGAATAAGGTTATATCCGAGGTAAAGGTATAAGTATTCACACACATATCACAAGAAATAATCACCGACTATTCATTAATCGCTTTATTCTGCTGAATGCAGCTCATGTATTACAATAATATATAACGAGTTTGTAAAATACGTTCATAAAATACGTTCGTAAAAATATAAAGTAATTATAAAGATAACCATTAAATTAGTCAGTAGTTACCAAAAAATATAATCAAGTTACAATTCCTAAAAAAAGTAATCGAGAGGGTAACCACTTAATGTAATCGTGGGACAGAATCCTCAAAATCATTATAAAATTTATATAAAATCTCTATGTATAATCCGATAATTATATATCGCAACCACGAGAAATCATTGTATAATATTAAATAAAATCGTATATTTTATCAAATTACTTCATAGTAGTGAAAAAAATTATTTGTAATCAAATGAAATCATGTAATCTGTGGGACAATATTTCAGCTAGTGGTTACCCCCTTGAAAGTAATACTATTACTAACTATAACGTTATTATAATAGTAACGAGTTACTACTCAACCTTGTCCATAATATACACCATATTTTACTACTTCTCCGACGTTTGCTTTCTACGATATATATTAAATCCATATTTGATTCAAGTACTTACATTAATTTTGTGAATAGGGATAAATTTTATACGAAGTGATCGAGTAGGACAAAGCGTGATATCAGTTTGTAGCTGAACATCTTTTAAATAATCAATAGGCTCCAAGTAAAAATTGTGTATCACAGAAGCTATCATTGCCTTCATTTCCAGCATAGCAAATCGTTGGCCTAAAATTTTATATATGTCGCAATTTGTTTATGTAAGGGTATAAAAAATTGTTGCTTACCGATGCAGTTACGTGGTCCAGCACTGAATGGTATATACGAATAAGGGTGACGATTTCGGATTTGCTCGGGTAAGAATCTATCTGGATTAAATACTTCTGGATTTGGCCAGAAATTGGGATTTCTGTGGATTGCATAAATATTGATATGTGTTGTTCCAGCAGGTATTAAATATGATTCTGAAAAGGATATTGTAAAATGAGATTTATAAATAATAATTACAAGAGAGAGTTTTTATAAAATTTTTTAAATTAAATATCTGCAAATATAAAATAGGGATATATGCTTTTAGTAACTAGTATAATACTATTTTTGGAAAATTTTATATGCTGTATCGTATGTAGAGAAGAGTGAAAGAATTGCGAACATGGTAAATAATACTACTGCTGAATATATATTAGAGTAATGATAACTTATACGCAAAATCCGATCAGGAATCTTCCCATGATGCGCATCGGATAATGTTAATGCTGGCGGTAGTTGAACAAAAATGCATAGATAATTTTGGTACACCGTACCTCCGCAACAAAAAATATCACAAATCTTTACTTTTTTTTAAATTTGCAAGGAAAAGTCCAAACTTTAAGAGGACTATCATAACAAAAAAAATTCATTCCATTCCACAGCGTGTGTTAAATTATGCATTTTTTGGAGATGTAACACTGCTTTACTTTAGAAAAAATGACGGGCGGAAACAAGAATGAATTAAAAATTTTTGAAAATCTTAAAGTATAGATTTTATCCTTGAATGAAAAAAAACTTTTTAATACGCCCATTTTTCACGGAATTACGATTACTTGAAGTTATGCAAAATTTTCATGTAAATTTTTGTTGCGATAATTTTGTTGACGAGTGTATATAATAATATGTGTCTCTTTACTCTTCGATAAAACTATTATTATTATTTTCATGTCAAAATAATGATATAAAAATATAGGATTACTTAATATCTCAAATAGCAAGGAGACAAGTAATGTCTCCTTGCTATTTGAGATATTAAGTAATCCTATATTTTTTAAAATAAGATAAAAAATGTAACAAAAGAATTTTTTAATGCGTACGTAATTTTACGTCTTCTCCACAAATACGTGATATAAACGGTACACTGGGATACAAACGCAACGCTTCCTTTATACATCTTTCTAAATATTGTAGTTGTTGCAACTTTGCAAATTTGAAAGTAAATTTCTCCTCATTCCCTTGTATAGCAGAATCGACTTCGTTCCTAATACGATCCTGTATCATTGATGTTACTGTATCAGTAATGCTAATTAAAAGTGCGTTTTTTGTTATTTTAATGCATTTATATAGACACAGTTGGTAAACTCTATGAAATTTCAGAAATATTTTTCACAAGTATCAAATTAACTTGTTTTAATTATGTGTATATAAAATTGAAAAAACGTTGAAAAATAGAATATTTGAAACATACCTACACATACGCGCTCACGCGTATACATACATTTTTACATATCTATACAGTGAAACAATACATCACATACACACATTTAAAATATTTAATTTGATAAATTTTAAATAACTGAGACTTCTAGAATTATTAGAATTAATTAATTTCTTTAGAAGTCTAAGAATAGCAATTTATATTTGATGATATAAATACCTGAATGTCCTTATGCTCAGCTAATTGTGCCAAAATAAAGCTTACAGCTGCTGCTGTAGTATCGTAGCCCTACAACCACATTATATACATATATTGAAATAGCAAATAATGCGTAAAAAATCAAAAGAAATTATTACAAAAACATACCGCAAACACAAAAGCATCGACTTCCTCTCTAATATCTATATCAGTCATAAGATCTTCACGAGGTGCTGCTATTAGAAGATCCAACATTGAAAGCCGCTTTCTTCGTGCTAAATTAAAATATATTATATATCAGTATTATTTTAATAGTACACGACAGTGTTCTACTGTGACTTTTATTAGATAATATTTATTACATCAAGAAATGAAATTATCTTTTGATTTTTAATTGTAAAATATAATTTATAATATTATACTAAATTTAATGAATAGCGTCTGATTACATTACGTACTTTCAATTGTTTCATTGTCATCTCTTTGTGCTGATAAATTATCAAATTCTTTCAAGTATTGACCTTTAGTGCGTTCATGATAAAGTCTTCTTTCAGCAATAATCTACGTGAATACAACTTTTTAATGCTTCTTCTATGATTTATATGAATGCATTAACAATGTGTTATTAAGAATTTACATAAAAATGCAAATTGGCTCACTGCCTTTATTTTACTTTATTGATTGTTATAAATCTGGAGCCGTTATTAAATTTGAATTTTAATTGTCATATAAAAATATTATTTACGGTCCAAGCATCCTAAGATATAGCCACATTTAGCTCTTCTTTGCTTATTTGATTTATTCCTATAGTGGTCTAATTTTTAGTTTAACTTATTATTATTAGTAAATCGCAATGTTTTTACACACAAAAATCATGGGAGTTTTGTAGTAATTTTTCAAAAAATAACGTTTAAGTATAACATTACCTAAATAGTATTTTTACATACTTGTTCAGTAAATTTATGTAGTATCTTCAGAATCTTTGTTTGTTCTCTACCTTTTGACGTCAACGAGAATATCCAATCAAAGTGCAGCCATGGCCTAAAAAATCTAAAAAATAAAAACCACAATTACTAATCGGTACATTATTTTTTTTAAGTGATAGTATTATTTTGTAAAAATATCCTTTGATTCCTCTACATTATATATAAAAATAATTTTATTAGATCTTAATACATATTTTTTTAATAGTACAAAGCATAAACTTACAGTAAATAAATATTTACTTAATAAAAAATAAATCAATACTAAAAAGTTTTGCCAACAGTTTAATCAATAGTTTTTGTACCAAATAAATATAAATTTACATTTAGTAAATATTTATTTAGATTAAATATTCAAACAAATATTAAAATTAAATACTTTTTTTTAGTATATAAACTCTTAGAATTAGTAGATAATATTTTAATAATTATAAAAAAGAGAATAGATTCACGGAAATGATGTAAGTATGCTAAAGATATATGTAAAATTTGTATATTTGACTTACAGTATAAACTTTTTCAACTATAATTCAATCTTAGATAAGAAACGAAGATTTTTACACTGAATTATGCATTATATTTTTCTAGTTAATACTTTAGTATTTAACATTTGAAAAGCTTAAGTAATATTTATTTTTAAACAGTTTAACCGATCATATATTATTTATCTTGATGATTATAAAATATTAATCAATGTAACATGTTAAGTCAGAATCTAAATATATATTTTATATTTTATATTTATAAATTACCTATAAATAATAAGTTCGGTCATTCGGTGAACCGATTTTCGGTACTGTTGCTGAAACGCATTTAAATCTTGTAGGGAAGTGCCCATAGCTGTTTCTGCAAATGCATATATAAAAGTATTACAATATTATTACATAAAATATTATTATATACATTCAAGAATATATGACTATAAATATTACATAGGGTAAAACTGGGAAATACGCCTCACATTTCGTTTTTCTTCAGTAAAATGCATATTTATAATCAAAATATTTTTTATCAACTTTGTTAATAAAAACAACAATTAACTTAGTATGTAATATACAAATGTTTTATTATAACTTCTAATCTAGAAGCAAAATCCACCAAAACCAAAAAAGTATTAAAAAGGGCGTTTTCTCCGACAGTTCTGTCAAAAATGTCTCAAATGGACAAATAAATCTCAGGCATTTTTGACAGAACTGTCGAGGAAAATGCCCTTTTTAATACTTTTTAGAAATAGATCCCATGTCTAGATTAGAAGTTATAATAAAACCTAATAATATATGTAATAATAAGGCTACGAAGCCAAGCTGGTTGTTGATGCTTAGTGTATATTTACAACATTAACATAAAAATAATAAAAAGTTGACATTTATTATTAATAATGATAAGACATACGCTTCGACCTTTTCACATCAGGCCATTCTTCACTGTCACCGAATAAATTAGTATTACATACGCAAACGTTTAACACTGTGTTTCAATGTCCACCCTATCAATAGTACATCAAATTTCTATAGACGCAACATGTTCAGTACCATTCATATGTATAAAGAGATTCTCATGTATACGTATAATTTATAACTGCCTTTTTTTGTAAATTGTTGTATAATCGGCAGTTTTCTGTCTTAGTTCACCGTTTCGACAATTATATATATCGTATACATGTACATGAGACTACTTCATAGAAGTGTAGCGTTTTTTTAAGTAGTGGAAAGTCACCTATATCGTACCCCCTAACGTTTAAACAAAATTGTAACGAAAGTACTAAAAAGATCAGAATATTTCTGTACTTATATTAAACTTTGGTTCATTAGCAATAAACAAAACGATACTTTTACAAAAATAAACATTAAATTATTGTTTAAATTAGATTTTTAAAAAAAGTAGCTGTCGGTACGATTTGGGGACCGGATCGTTAAATTGTACCACCTGGTTTCTAAATCGTATTTCTAATATAGCAAACAAGCTGACATTGCTTATTGTCATTTTGACATTAAAATAATATCTTTAACGTCAAAATGGCGGTAAATGTCAGTATAGGTTTTGTACAACCACTTAGAGCACTTGACACACAGAATCCAGTCCACTGTAGGTCCTTTTTTATCATAATAGTAACTTCCACATATTGCTCGCATCACTTGCGAAAATTGTACGGATACAATATAAAAATCAGCGACAAGTACGATTTACCCAACTCCCTGTATTTTTACAAATTTGCCAATAGCAACATAAATTATAAATATTTTGCTAATTTGATGCTATACTCGAAAAGAATTGAAATATCAATTATAACCATGACGAACACTATAATTCAATTACCCACCTTGTACTAATAACACCTTAGATAAATTGTACCAAAACTTAGATCAGACACCGAACAAAATCAATTTCGAATGTCACTCGTAAACAGATGACTCGAAGACAAAACAAAAATGATAGTTCTTAACCTATATTACCAGCACCATATCAGTGTCATTATCTTTAAAAAAAAATGTTTCGTTTAGAAAATACAATGTAGGTACGATTTAACCGTCAGTACGACTTAGCCAACTCCACCCTAAATATGCCTCACTGCAGATAGGTATTAAACCAGTACGAACTATTATGGCGTTGAATGATTACACATTATAAGTATTACATTTCATAGTATTACTTAATACGAAGCAACTAAATCTTACACAAAAATATTTTTATAGAAATATTTTAACCTAAGTATGCTTAAAGAAACTTACTGCAATAACTTTAGTTTTTTATTTTTTATTTTTTTTTTTTTATACAAAACTTTCGTAACGTGCGATTTGTCTATGGGCCTGTAGAATGCAAACTGGTATCAGCAGCTTTTTTTATAATTTTTAACGATTGTCAGTATTGTCATGTGTTTTTGCTTTTTTATGATATAAAATATCTCTGGAACAATGTTGTAATAATATCGACACTATCGTTAAGAGTTATAGAATAGGCACAGACAAATTATTCGAAAGAGAACTATTTTTTTTTACATTTATAATGGGGCATATTCCTTATCGAGATGTATTACTTTGTTTTACCCTATTAATCAGTATAGTGTTGTACCGATTTTTTAATAAAATAATAACATTTGTTTTATAACATTTTATATTATTCGTTAGTAGAGGAAAGCCCCCTATTATGAGATAGACGCCTAATATGAGATAGCGGCGTCTCTGCTAAACTAATAAACGCTATCTATTGGTTCTACCATGAATTTATTGCTCTTGGATTGAAAACTATTTAGTAGAAAATTCATTATTAGATCATGCCTGTAGTCATTGTAAAAAAAGATTTTAGAATTTGGATGTCTTCAAGTTTCATTAAGATGAGCTTTTAAACCTTGTTTATTATTTAATAAATAAATATTTGACAATAAATTCTTCATGTAGTGATAGAGTAAGGTCGTACTAATAGAAAAATATGGGATATGTTGAATTGTTTAATTACAGAAGTTAGATTTGATAATCGTAAAACTATAAGACGTGTAAATCGTAATATGAGATACCCAAGGTATTTCTAATATGAAATAACCCATGCTCCTCTCTATGTTATAGTGAAAATCGTTGCTAAAGTACAAATGTTAATGTACAACAATAAAAAAGACAACCGGAATGAACGTCGAGTGCCTATTTCTGCGATGCTTGAATCCAACTACCTGTAAACAAGTTCTCGGCATAATCTATCGCATGCTCATTTTTCACGCACGCTGGCCGTGTTTATTTGCATTTTAGAAACATGAAATAAAGTTTTTTAATTGCAATACTAGTATATTTTGCATTTTACTATTGATTTCTTGGGGCATCTCATATTAGGAGCATAATTTTTTGACTTTGCGATTTGCTCACTTTTTACATTTCTTGAATTTAAAAAAAAAATGGAATTTAAATTAAATTTTAAATAACGTTATCTTAGAGCCTATTAAATTCCCTTCAAAATGACCTATTATTTTTTTAAATTCTGCCCATAGACTTCTAGCATTTATCCAAAATGAACTCGGTATCTCATAATATAGGAGCCTTTCCTCTATATATATAATTACGAATACGATATGTACAATACCACATATTGCATTTAGCGTATGCTCGCTAACAAACGATATTAAATCTTTCACAACTGTGCCTTCTGTATTTTTCAAACACTTTGTCATGTTTTTGCTTTGCTCTATCAAAATCTCAGTAAACTGCTGCAATATATTAAAATGAAATGAAGGAGTTAATATCTTTCGCCGTGAATGCCACTTGTCGCCTAAAACAAACAACACAATGCGTTATTATGAGATGACGATTTGAAACAAATATTGCGATTAGAATCGTACCTTTTGATTTAATTTTAAATTGAAAGATTTTTCATAACCATTTTTTTATTTCAAATTTATTGTTATACATTTAAATTTGCTATAAGAAATTTTATGATAAAATATTTACTAATGGAACAAAAAATTTCTTTACATTTTCGATGTTTTTCTCATAATATTAATGTAAGAAATTGCAAACACAGACAATAAATTTAATTATTAATATTAAAATAAAGAATATCAATTGAAAAATAAAATAAAATTTATTTTAGAAAAAATTCTTTTATATGATAATGTTTAACCAATCTTGTATGAATAAGAACATATACCTTGTCGAAGACAAAATCATTTTCATCAAAGTGATGGCATATGTATTTGCATTTATGTCAAATTCCATATTTATTATTTTATAAAAGGGAAGATATTATATTTATTTTTACTTATAATACATATATACAGGGTGAATGTTAATGGATGTCCCAATCTTTTACTATAGGAAGTAAGTTATCGACTGAGCTGTGATTATCTAAACGGTGTATAGTCGATAACTCACTTCCCATGGTAAAAGGTTGGGACATCCATTGACATTCACCCTGTATATA
>NW_017296691.1:1042459-1045526 GCF_001594075.2 Trachymyrmex cornetzi | reverse complement strand
TAATGAAATTTAATATACTTTTCATTTACGGATATAAATGACATTTAATTAATCGTAATTGAAATAACTATTAATGTACATATTAATGAAATTTAAATTTGTAGTACATTAAATTTACTTAAAAGTTAAGCATATTGAAATTTAATGTACTTTTACATTTATGAATATTAATAATATTTTAATTAAGCCTAATACTATTAATGTTTAACGTTTAATATTTACGTTTCTTACATGTCATTAACGTAAATTACTTTTCAGTTACAGATCTCGTACTTTTCATTAACGTGTAAATTAATTTCTATAATAATGTGTTCATTAATTTCAATACATACGTTCATCACATTTAAGACTACTGTAATTTAGTTTTTATTTACATCATTCATTACATTTAATTTCGTGCATAATCACATGCTTCCTTTACATGTTAATTAAAATTTATTGAGAAATTTCTAACAGTGTATATATTTATAATAAATAACATATAATAAATAAAGTAAGATGATATGAAAGGACTACTGAGAGCAAATACTGCAGTAATTATTAGCGTATAAATTTTATAATTAGTATTTGAATAAATATGATATATTTACTCTACAAACTTACTTACATTTTGTTTATTACGCGTCGTAATGTCAATTCGACAAGACATATTTACTCGTTTTATTTTATTTTAACTTATTCAAAAAATTTTCATTTTTAGTATATGACGAACTTTATATTCTTGGTTCAAAGAGTACTTCACAAAGTTGGTTGTAGATGTGAGGTGAGATTTCTTAGTCATCATTGTTCATTGAATTTAAAAGAGTTTTTTCTTCTATAACAATTTCCAGCTAGAGGTTTATTTCAACTCAGCTATGCAACTGCGTTGAACAACTGCTCGTATTCTCATATTCTTCCCGGAAGGGTCACATTCGACATACCATCAAAAAATTGTGGCAATGTTTGCGCTTTTGTAATATACGGTATTGTTTAATTGTCTTTATCTTCAAGATTTAGAGTCGAAACGTTTTAGGAATTTATTATAATTAAATGTATTTTCGCTTCAAAAAATTGCTAAAGTATTAAATGTAAAAATTCTTAATGAACAAAAAATAAGTTATTTGTAATATTTAAAATTACTCTCTTGCATAGATTATTATTTTTTTTAATATAATAGAAACTTGATAGAGAGAAAAAAGCTTGCTAGTAAAACATGCATTCTTATTTATATTAATATCATTACCTTTACTAATACCAAGACTAGTACCCAACCAAGGTTTCGCGATATCATAAATAGCACTCTTTTCGATATGAATCGTGTTGCTTAGTATTTTCTGAAATTACAGATAGTATTGAGTTAAACAGTAATTTATACGCAATGCAGATAGACAATTTAATTGATTTCAAAAGTATTTTAAGTATGCAATCATCTCTAACAAATTTTGTGCAAGTAAACAGATTGCAACATAGAAGGTAATAACCTTGTTTACAGATATAAATAATAAAAAAAAATGTTTTTAATATATTTTATTACCTCTACATCATTCGGATCAATGATGGATACAATGGGTAAAAAGAATATCCAATATTTAAAAATGACATACTGGTTAGCAAGTGTAACTAGCTTCTTCCATTGTTCCTCTAAAAAATGTATTATAAAAAATATTGTAAAAAATGTATTATATTTATTAAAAAATATATAATTGATTACATCTTTATTGTTTGTAGTCCACTAGCTATCAAATAACTTTAATATTCGCAAAATGAATTTTATTGCAAATTGTAAAAGAATAAAATTTGATAAATTTGATAAAATTAAATAATTTTTTTTTTAAAGTAATTAATATTCAATAATATATTGGTAATTATATGTCTCAGAGTGACATGTTTGCAAACAGTATATTACAAAGGCGAATATTAATTTACGTAAATGCGTAATTTTAATTTACCTCGTGAACCCAAAAATTGCAATGCATTTCCAATAATTGGATAACCTAGTTGTCCTGGTATAAGATTGATAAGTTGCCCGTCTTTTGTGTAATACACATAATAATTATACATCAATATAATGAATATTAATAATAGCAATATGATAACAAGCATCATTTGTTAATTAAATAATTAGGCAATTTAATCAAGTTTTATTTTCTTCGACTCTCTGTTCCTTTAATTCTTGACGACTCGCTGAATCTATATTATGCCCTACAAGACAAAATTACATTAATTAATCTCAATGTTCTAAATATGTTTACTGAAAAAAAATATATTGAAACGTATAATTATTTTAACTTTGTCATTAAAAATTTTAATAAAATTTAATGTTTTTGGTTATTTTAATAGAAAATGTGCATAACACAAATGTAAATCCAATAAAAGCTTTTTAATTTATTTTTGCTAGACCATTTTTTTAATTTCTAAGTATTTAAAAAATAGTAATAAACATATAAGAGAATAGTAATATCTGGCTCCAAGAAATAAATCGAATGTATTCGCCGTGTATCTGCGTCCACGATAGGCAATCACGACACGTCGCGCAGTTGATTGCCGTCACGCGTATTCATGATGGAAGGATAACATGGTGTATATAGTTTGCAAACATCTCTCTCTGAATCTCCGACTTCTCTGTCTATGAATGTCGATAAAAGCGTAAGGGTTGCCAACTGTGAAACGCTAAACATGGGGCGATATATATATATTCATAATTCGTTTTTATTTTAAAACTGTCTTAAGTAATGTCTTAAGATGCTAATACAGTCCTCGGATTGACTTATGACATCTTAAGATTGTACTTAAGACAGTCTTAAAAGCAAAAATCGACTATGAATACCGACCTGTTTCGCGAAATTGATACTGAATTTTCCTTGTTTAACTCACTTTATGTTTCTATAGAAAGAGAATCTATAAGATACATTATGATGTGTGTGAAACAACGAAAGAAGCATTGGCTCTTAGCGACATCCATAGACAGAGGTCGAAAATTCAGAGAGAGATGCTTGCAAACTGTACACACCATTGCTGGATTCACACTGTATCCGATTTTCGTCGTACGACGCTCTTCAACCAATCAGAAAACGGAATTCCGATGATA